>NW_015113385.1:98938-106167 GCF_001443285.1 Poecilia latipinna
GGAAAAGTCTAGAATTGTCCCCCCCCCACCACCAAAAAAGTAAAAAAATAACCTTTGTATTTACACAATATCAATATGAAAAGAAAGAAAGAACAAAGTAAATCCACCATTTATCAAAGAAAAAAATAAGAATGAATTTGTAGGTCCACCCCTGCCATTGCTAATCCAAAGTTTAGGAGCAACAGCAACGCTGAACAGCACAGGCTCCGAGAGCTGTTGCTGTGGCTCTGCAGCACTAACGGCAAACCCTAAGTAAAAACTTGAAGCAAAAGTCATTTAAACCTTTTATTTACTTTCACTGCTCAATAGGAAGAAACGGAGTAACAATGAAAATCAGACTGCAGTTCATTATTTTATTACTTTGGCTGAATCACGATAAACTGCGTTGTTATGCCTTGGAAATCAAAACTAGCAAAACTGGCTGTGCTTTGATGAACTTAAACTTTTTTGTCGAAGGTAGCAAATCAATTATATTTAGCTCTTTAACTCTTATGTTAATGAAGAGTTTGAAACGGGAGGGACTAAGCGCTACAACTGGCCGACAGCTCAGTGTATAGGAGCTGAGAGCAGAGAGAGATGGAGAAAAACAGAAATGTGCTTTTATTTCTTATCTTCAACATAGAGCCTCTAAAACTGCACACACAAAAGAAATCTGGATATTTTTCTATATTTCCCTGTTTGTTGTCTCCCCCCAGCCTCCAATAATGAAATGAGATTTCCTCCCTTGATCTGAAAATGACAATCTTACTGCAATAATTTCTGGGACAATTTATCAGCCAGTAAAATATTTTTTTACTGTGGCAGACCTGTCCTAGCAGAGTGCATGCCATTTGTTCCCTCTGCTGTTTCAAAGCAGTTTGCCAGATCAACTACAACTTGCAAACAGACTGCAGTCATTTTATTTTCTGGAACATGTCTTTTAATAATTGAGATGTGGCAAATTTGACCATATATATATATATATATATATATATATATATATATATATATATACACACACAGAGTTAGCATTTAGTTTCAGTAGCTACATACTTTTAGTTGGTTACCTGGAAAGATATGCATCTCAAATATTCCTCTTGTTTTTGTCTTCTGTGCAGAACTCTGGAATTGAGAGTCTGGTTGAAGAGCTTTGCTCTAAACTTAAGGACATCCAAAACAAACAGAAAGGTTTGAAATTAATTTTTCTATTGTTTAGCTGTCTTTACTGCTATTTGATAAAGAAAAAACCACAAATGGCAATCTTACTAAGATGTTTTGCTGTTTTTGAATCATTTTCCAGAAGAGAAACGCATTCAAAAGAAATCGGATGGCTGTCAGTCACCAGAACGTGCAGATTCGCCTTCTTCTAAGGACCAGGTGGAAATGTAAGTTTGAACTCTGATTGTAATTTATTTTTACGCAAATTAAATCTTCATAAACAGCAAATTTATTTAATTGAATACAGTCGATGTATCGGCCATCTCTAAGCTTTGTCGCATTTTCTCAGTGCAATAAAGCTTGACGTTCTGAGTTTCTTACAGATGAACACTGAATTCTTGAACAGTTTTTTTTTTTTTTTTTTTGCGCCATTGTCTCATTATGAGTGAATAAAGAAATTTGAATGCTGAATAGATTTTTGAACTTGCTTTGGATCTTCTCTACAAAATCCTTTAAAATGGATTTGATCTTGAACTCATCCATCAGTATGTTACACAACTGCAGAGTTGCGGCTGATCTGATTCGATGTTAAAGTCTCATTTATAAAAAAGTACCTTTTGAAAGGCATTAAAGCATAGAAAGGCATTAATTTGGCATAGATGTGTAGGCAAATGTATTTTTTTAACATTGCTTTTCATAAGTAGAGCATTATCTTGATAGTTGTACATTTTCTTGTAGTTTAATTTTATTTGTTCAGCTTTGTGGTCTTCTATTATCCTTTGTATAGTTTGTCATGAGTTAATAAAAGCTACTCTGATTGCAATTAATCTCCTTTTCCTTTTTTTTTGGTGTGATTGCAGGTACTATGAAGCCTTTCCTCCTTTGTCAGAGAAACCTGTTTGTCTCCAAGAGATCATGACGGTGTGGAACAAGGCCAAGGCCTGCACATACTCCAGTTCATCATCCTCTGCAGCTCCACAAACCAGCACAGACACCTCTTCCCCCAAAGACTGCAACAGTGACGGTGAGGCTGCAAAAGAGCGACACCTCGAGGCATGTGGTACCATCCCTACTGTGACCAGCGAGAGAGGCCAGCAACGACGGAACAAGAAAGAGAAGGAAAACCGATGCCATGGTGGCGCAGCAGCGGAGGAGAAGACCATCAGTCACTCTAAGAGACAGATCAGACACAGATCTGAGGGCAAATATCGACCCAGATCCTGGTCTTCTGGTTCTAGTGAGGCAGGGTCGAGCTCCAGCGGGAACCAGGGTGACACAAAGTCATCCAGAAGCAAAACAGTTAGAGTAAGGCACAAATCCAGGGAGGCTGCAAAGAACAAGAGGACACGCAACAACGGGCAGGTGAAGCTGCAGATGAAGGTGATCGATAAGGAGGAAAGAAGAAACGTGGGAGCGAGTGGCGGCGGCATGACCGGCAGCGCTGCTAAACAACCACAGCTTTATAAGAAGGGGAAGAGACCATTGAAGGAGATTCGTAAAGAGCTGGGCTGGCTGGAAGCAAGGGAGTCTGCAGTTGAGGCCAGAAACAAAAAAGAGTACAAGGAGGAGCCCCTGTGGTACACCGAGCCCATCACGGAGTACTTTGTACCATTCAGCAGCTGTCAAAGTAAGCTTGAAACGAAGTATCGCAGCAAGATGGGCTCTCCGGATGGCTTCAGCTTTTCTGCGGAAATGGAAAGGCTGCCCGAAAATATCCAGGGAATCTGCATTGCCAGCGAGAGCTACCAGCGGGCCTATCTACCAGCTGGCTCGTTTGTGGACGGGCACTTCGTGGAAGCGCCTGGCAACGCGGACAATGAACCCGCCGACCTCACTGACACTTTGCGTTGCCCTCAGCCAGAAGATAGTAGAGATTTAGATGACAAGCATCTGTCTGAATTCACCGACTTCTATGAAGTCGATATTTATCAATCCATATTGGATACTAGTGCCTCAGACACGTTACAAGAGAGTCGGATCTTGAGCCTGATTCGACAGAAAAGCAAAGAGCAAGGAGACAATGAGGCAGAATGCTGTTTAGTGTTAGATGGCCTTGAGCAGCAAGGGAAAAGTGCAATACAGGCAGACTCACAGGAAGCTTCGGGAACTGTTGGGTTTTTAATGGAGGATTTTGAAAACTTGGTACATGTATGGGGGTGTTACTCACCGTCTTCTTCCGAAGACATAGACGGGGAAAGCTTCCTTGGAGACTCTCCCGTCCGGCTCTCTCCGCTGCTGGATAGTGTGTCGTTGACTCTGAGCAAGCTATCCAGACCACTAGAAGAACCGGCCGTTCCTGAAGCTCCCAGTGAAGCATCTGCTTTGGATTCATCCTGCTTCTCCCTTTTCGAGGTGCAGTGTGATGGTGCCACTTTTCCCTTCCCCCGAGACTCGCTTTCTGTCAGTCACGAAAACAACACCAGTTCTAGTAGCTGTCTCGATCCGCATTCTAATAAGCAGTCCCGCTTGCTAATATGGACCAAAAATAGTGCCTTTGACGAAACGGAACACTGTTCGAACCTATCGACGCGAACTTGCAGCCCATGGTCGCATTCAGAGGAGACTCGGTCGGACAACGAGCAGGGCAATGCTCTGGCGGAGGACGTCGCTCCGTTCGGCAGAGACGAACCGGACAGAGTCATCCCTCCTCCTCTTTCGGGTATATATCTAGAAGATGAAATCTTGGAGTTTTTGCAGGAGGACTCGGGCAAAAAGTGTGAAAAAGTCAGCGTCAGCACAGCACCCAATCAGACCTTTACCAAAAAATCTAAATTAGAGTCCATTTGTGGCATAGCGCTAGAAAGGGATGAGAGCAAACCGTACAGCACAGACGTGTTTTCAGACAACTCGAACCAACAGAGTGACGATTACAGCTCAGGGATTATAAAAGACATTTGGACCGCAATAGGAGACGGGAAATTTGCCGCATCAAAGCACGGGGCAGACAAGCCAGGCAAGGGGCTCTTCTCTGATGAGTCTGACACTTGCTGTTGCCGGTGTCTAGAGGTCCAGGCTAAAGGAGTTTCGGTACAGGGACCTCAGAAAAAGGCTGTGCAGCGATCTGAGTATCGCCTTTGGGACGGCAAGAAAGAAGAACACGACTTGGCCAAAAACAAACTCTCCAAAGTAGACGCCGCTGGGGATTACATGACTCCGTCCAAGCCCTGGGACTTGAACTCCGACAAGGAAAGTACATCGTTCATCCTCGGAGGAGTGTATGGAGAGTTGAAAACACTAAGCGGCGATAAAAACTGGGCAGTCGTGCCGCCGAGCGATACTCAAGATAGCTTGCTGCAGTGTGCCGCTGCTGCTGCTTCCGCGTCCAGCTCCGACATGCTGACTATCACGGGCAGGGATGTATTCATGAACACTGGCAGCCGCTTTGCCCCTGGGCACCGGCCCCTATGGAGGCCCCTCGTTTCCTTTGGGCAGAGCGATCAGGCCATTAAAGGAGGCGGAGACGGATTGAATAAGGGATTTTCTCTGATCTTCCATGAAGATTTGCTCGGATCATACGGGGGCTTGCACAGAGAGGAGCAAGGTCTAGAGTACCCGTTTGCATCCATCAACCTGAACAATCCCTTCTCTCAAGTCCTCCATGTCGAGTGTTCCTTTGAGCCTGAGGACATGGCTTCTTTCAGTCCGGGATTCAAGCCCAAATCTATTCTTTGCTCGGATTCAGAGAGCGAAGCCTTCCACACTCGAATTTATGGCATCAACCGGACGCAGTACAGAGCCATCCGCATTTCACCCAGGACTCATTTCCGACCAATATCGGCCTCAGAGTTGTCTCCTGGCGGTGTTAGCGATTCGGAGGCCGAGACCGACAAAGAAGAAATGAGTTTTCCCATTGTGGCGCCGGTGGATGTGTTCGACGATCCTCAGGCCGACCTCAAACCTCTGGAGGAGGACGCCGAATGCGAGGGACCTTATTACGGGAAGTCAGAACTGGAATCTGGTAAATTTTTACCAAGATTAAAGAAGTCTGGCATGGAGAAGAGTGCCCAGACCTCTCTGGATTCGCAGGAGGGCTCAAGTACCCTTCTGCCGATTGCCGAGCAAGAGAGCGGCTTGAGCTGCAAAACGGCAGCAGCAGCCGTGCCGAGTGCAGGCGAACAGGTGGATGTGGGCGAGATTCAACAAGAAGAATCTGCAGAGGAAAAGCAGCCCCACTTAAGTTCACCAGCAGGTCAGATCCCCAAGTATGGGATCGCTTATGACTATGTTGGCGACATGCAAGAGGTAATAAAGGTTCACAAATTGTTGCAGTTGTGTATTTCACAGAAACATTGATCAAACGTTTCCTGTTTTTTTGTTTCTAGTTCCCTCTGTTAAATAGAAGTGGTCAGGGAGGAATTGGCAGCCAGCAAGATGAGTTCTGGTGGCAGAACACAATTTGTTCCCCCCTTTTCCCTGGTTCTCAGTGTACAGGTAAGTCCAGATTTCAAAGTGGGCATTTTCTGTCAGATTAACTCTAAACTTCAGCCATATGTTTCCGAATTTTCATTGTATTTTACAAGGTAATATGTGGTCTTTCCTTTATCTGGGTAATGCACTCAGTGGTACAACTGAACAAGAATTAGAGCTGTGTTCACATATTCATAGCAAACAATGTAGTAGTGAACAAAGTAAGAGTTGGCCTATGAAAGTGACCTGACTAAAAATATTAATATCATTATTATTATTTTAAAGAAGTCAATATAGAGCAGAGGTCCCATTCTTGCGGCCCGCGGGCAAATTGCAGTATGGTATAATGGTTGCTAAAAACCATTTAGTCCATAGCACTAATTTCCTTACTCTGTTGTATTCGAAGCTGTGATGAAAGGCATGAAGTTTTAGTGCAGCACAAAGACATTTAAATCTTTCAGGGGTTTTACAAATATTCTCAGATGTTGAGTCTCATGTGGGTAAAAAATATAACAGATGTTGAAAATGTGTCATTTTATGTTGCACTTCAAAACCGGTTTTTAACTTTTAGGGGTTAAAAACTTGTTGCTTGTCTGGCAAGTCTTTCCTAAACTCGCTTTCTGTTGACATCATATTGAAGATATTTAAGTTTTGCTGTCACCAATATGTTTTTTAAGCACCAGAAAGTTCTTCTACAACTAAGCTTGTGTTTTATTGTGGAATATTAAACTGATGGTATTCTCCCAACATTGAAATACAATTTTAAACAAATGTCAAAAGTTTTTAATTTTAATGTACCTTTCTATTCCATTTATGATATGGACTTATATTTGTAAACTACAAGTTCGAAGGCTTCTGAATGATTTATGGACTTTGTCAGCTGTCTGTTAAATATCAAGCTCAAATAAGAACATTTTAATATTTAAAATTCTAGAGTCATTGCTGGACTTAATTGTTGAAGATTCTGCTCAACAATGCCATCTGGTGGGGTTTATGTCTCACTGCATTCTGTAGTTTTACAACTAGAAGTGAAGAATGATCTCATTGAATCACTGTGAATTTAAAGATAACGTTATAGAATAAATACTAGATCTAGGAAACGGAGGCCATAGATTTAGTAGTTCAATAAAACGAACAAGTGTTATATAATTATGTTATATAATGTTTACTGTACTGTTCTTAGAAAAAAAAATCTTCAGCTTTTTATTCATGGAAGACGTTCTTTTCAGTCCATCAAAAAAATTAAAATCTAACAACCTCATTTGCTGTATCTTTTTGATGGCGGTCATTCTGTTTTTAACTTTTTCTATTCTGCTTCTTTTATTTATTTTTTCCTCCTCCCCAGGGAGCAGCAACATTTGACTTCTCCAGTTTTGCGGAGGACACCTGTCACCGAGAGGAGAACTTCCTCTGGTCTTGGGACTGGACCTCTACCAGCAAAAGATTCAGGAAAACCTAACGTAGGCTAATTTTTCTGAGACTCCCTCTCCAAAAACCTCCCCGTCCCAACATATAACCCTGTTGGCTTTTCATTTACTAACGTAAAAACAACAACCTTGTGTAATCAACAATCAGATCAACAAAAAGAGTGGAAAAAAAAAAAAGGTAAAAAAAAAAAAAAAAAAAAAATTTTTTTTTTTGGGGGGGGAAATTTTTTTTTTGCCCCCCCCCCCTTTTTAAAATCC
>NW_015113385.1:109232-117695 GCF_001443285.1 Poecilia latipinna
CTTTCATTTTCCTAAAGAAAAAAAAAAACCTTTGTTAAACAAAAAACAAGAAAAAAAAAAAAGGGGAAAAAAAAAAAAAGGAAAAAAAAAAAAAAAAAAAAAAGTTCTGTCTTTGAGTGATGCAATGATTATTCTGCACACCAGTCCTTTTTCAAATCTCACAGTTAGCTTGTAGAGATGCTTCTGTTTTTCTTTTTTTTCCTTCTTTTTTTTTTGTTCTATCCTCGTCCGATTCCGTTCCCACCATTTTTTTGGAGAGCGAACCAAGGTTTCTGGTGGTCGGTGCCGTCTGAATGGTTGTGCATGTTTTTGTTCGTCCAGGCAGTCTCACTCCTGTTTTATTTTTTTCTAGTTGAAACAGATGCTGCGTGAAACAACTGCTGCCCCATTCTCTACTTTCTCTGCATTAGATTCAGAAAGAAAATACAAGGATGTGAAGATTTTTCTTTTGACTTCTGTATTGGATTTGAGAGTTTAATTTATCTTGATTGTGCAACTTTCTGAATGCGAAGTAGAGAATGTGCTCAGCTTTCTTCTAAATATCCTCAACTTCCCTGTGTGTGAAAAGTTGTCTGAGTTTTTTTTTTTTTGTTTGTTTGTTTGTTTTGAATGGTGATGGTCTTTTAAAGAGCTAGTTGTAGATACAGTGTGGTTTGTGAGGTTAAAAAAATCTTTGAAACATAAAAATAACCATAAATTAATGTTTTGTCAGGGGAACAATACTAATGGTCTCCTTAAAATTGCAATGCTGTACACAAAATTGGTTTAAAAATAATCTACATTAAAAAAAAAATAAATAAAGGTTTTGAGCTAAAGATCCTATATAAGGTGGCTCAACTGCAGCCATCTCTCCAGACATCTGAGTTGCAGCTGAAACATTTTTCTAATATATTTTTTTTGTGAATTCTATGGTACAAAACATTGGTGCTATTGAAATGTTCCAAAATCTTTTGAAGTTCAATAAATCTGGCTGTGATACGTTTATGACGTAGTTTGTAGCCAGACTCCAGAAATGCTTCGGGTTTTTTTTTTTTCCCACCATTATTATTTTTGCAAATATGAGAATTTATGACTGAACACAGTTCATACTTTAACATAAGATTGTTTTTGTTGTTGTTTTTTTAAAGAATTATCTGACCTGTAAATTAATGATTAGTAGACATGTTAAAAAAAAAAAAATCTCTTGTTTGAACACGTATTTTTGAGTTCAAAGCCCCCCCCCCACGGCAGAAAGGAAAGGACAACATCAGGGCAGATGCAAAAGAAGCAAACCGTGTTGTAACAAGTGGCCGGGCAACCATCTAACCAAAAAACAAAGAGGAAGTACTCTAAATTACAGATTTATTTTGTTTTTCCCATGCGAGGTGTTTTTTTTTTTTCTTTTTTTTAAAATTATCTTTCTTTTGGGTTTATCTTGTTGAAATATTGATTTGTGTCTTCTCCGTTTTGTGTGTGGTGGTGTACAACTTGTGAAGACACTGGTTCAGACTGAGTGTAGTTAAAGTTTTAACTTCCGAGAAACGGGAACGGCTACAGACGTGCTTCTGCGCAGTAACTCTGAACCACACCTCCTCCCACTCCGCCCTTTGAGCTGTTATCTAGAAACCCTCTGAAGTTTTCCAGGCTTAAAAACAAAATCTAATTGAATGAAAGCGGTTTTCTTTTTCTTCATCAAAAATTATTTTCCATGAAGATTGAGGGTAATATAAGTGAACTAATTGTCTCAAGTACCACAGAAGTGAAGCACAGGCTACTAAAAATCCTCCCCTCGTACCGTCATGGTGTTGCTTCCACTTTCCTGAGTGTGAATGTTGTTTAAACCCAATGATAGTTTAGCCCTGTGGTACTTTAACTAAAAAAAAAAAAAGGAAAATGAAAAAAATCCTTTCGAGTAGTAAAACGAAGCAAACTTAACTTCAGGGTCTCATCCCCTTTCCTTAACAGTCAAAGATACTCAGGAATTTTTTAATATAAGCATAATCTACACTGAGACCTGTGACAGTGCAGTGATGCATTAATGTTTTTTTTTGTTTGTTTTTTGTCGAGCAGAAATTGGTGACAGAAGTTGTTTTCAAGCATAACGCTGTAATGACTGTCATTAATGTAGAGCTATAGTTTTAATTACGAAAAACGTAAGTAAAAAAAAAAATAAAAATCGAAGCCATTGATTGCATAAACGGCGTGGGAGGGAATTTCAGGAGCCCCGAGTTCTATGCAATACGTTGGCGCATGTAAAAGCATTCTAAAGTATACGGACGCAAGTCATGCAGCTGATTTCCTTTTTTTTTTTTTTTTTTTTTTTTTTTTTTTGCATGTGGGGCTACTTTTTGAGCGAGGGACGCCTGAGAACACAGTGGAATGTCTCTGAGAAATAAAGCATGCAAACGTCACACTCCATTGCTTTAAGTTGGATGAAACACATTTTAGTTAAAACAAAGTTTAAATCTGTGAGAGAATGTTGTGTGTGCTTGTGTGTGTGAATGTGTGCGAGAAGCAGTCACAAAAAGCACTTACATTGGATGGATTGCATCACATCTTTCTCCTCAAGTTTCATTAATTTTAACAAGCAGTTTTAAAACAAGGAAAGGAAAAAAAATCCCTCTCTGGCAGGAAAATGTATTCAGTGATTGTATGACGTGTTTTGAAAGGAGATGGACTTTGATGAAGTTTCGCCGACACTTTGGTCTGAAGTTCCGGCCTGAAGAACACCATACGACACTGAAAATCAGAATTTTCCTCGTCTTTCCATTCCCACCCAGAAAGATGCTCCTCCAAACCCCTCCCTCTTCCTTTATTACCCTAATAGATGTGTTCTAATTTCATGTACACCATGAGTAAATTATTTTGTTTCATTGTGGAGTTCCTTAACATCTAATAAATGAATAAAGCAAACCTCAGTCGGAGTTGCTCGTTTTTGTTCCAAGTACCAGTTCTACACTTCCACTATGTGACCTCAGGATGGCACTAGAGTGCGTTGATGCTCCAAGCTGTGGAACCACATTTGCAAACTTATGCTACTGTGCTTTGTATTATTTTAAGTGAACTAATGTGGTCAGTTTAGTATCCATTAAGTATTAAATAACTTTTTTTTATGTCTATCAACTTGTAGCAGTGAGCGACCTCACTTAAGACGATCCCTTCCAAGACCTGTTTTTTTTTTTTTTTCTTTTAAAGAGTTTCTTTTAGCTGCAAATAGAGCTACCATTCTCTGGAGATTGAAATGTTTGCCTATTCTTTGCAAAAATAGCTTAAGCTCACATACAGTGGATAAAAGATTTTGATGCGAGTTGCCAAGTCCTGCGTCACATTCTCAATTGGATTCGAGTGAGGACTTTGACAGGGCCACTCTAAACCATGAATATGTGTTATTGAAACTATTAGCACTTATATTTTTAGGGTCACTGCCCTGATGGATCACTAGTTTTTATCCCGGGGTTTTGTGTTCTCTATGTTCCCATCAACTCAGACCAGCTTCTCTCCACATTTAAAAAAATTATCCTTTGCTTCATGATGCTGCCACTGCTGTGTTTCACATTTGGAAGGTTGTGTTCAGGGCAGTGTGAAAATAGTGCTTTGCATGTTGGGTAAAAAGTTATATTTTGGTATCCTTCCCTTTGATAAGTTGAGGTGCCTGCAGCACCCCTAGAAATTTATTCAGGATGGTGACCAAGTCAGTAAAAATTTTAGGTGGCAGAAATTAAATCAAAAATTAATAACATTTATTATTTGGTTTTACTTGATTGCAGTAGATAATTCTCTCTGCCTTTGTTCATGAATTGAACATGATTCCCTGGTGGGGGGCAGTAGGGTGGCAGTGGCCCGGCCTCGAGGGCGACAATGTCGGGTGTACAACCCTATCTTTTTATTGTTTTTGTTGAACATTTAAAATAAAATCTTAAACTGCTTCATAACTTCACCTTCGACCAGTCTGAAGTGTTTCTATTCTCTGTTCTCTCATGTACTGCTACAACAGCCTTGCCAAAACAGCTGTATTTATACCGGGATTAAACCCAGGTGGACTCTTGGCTACTTATCAGGTGACTTTTAAGGACAAGTGTTCGTACCTAACTAAAACCCACGGGACATTTCACTTCCGCGTCCCCCGCCCCACAAATACGTTGAGGTTTACGGTTGTAGTGGGAAAAAAAATTAGTTCTAATAGCATGCATAGCATTTTAACCGGGTGTGCAGGTGTAGGTCGATTATTAATGCCTTCAGGTTGAGACAGGTGAATCTATCGACAGCAGACGTTCTTGACTCGATTACACCGCACTCCACGTACAAGTTTGTTTTAAAATGGCGGCGGAAGCGACGAAACAGGTATGATTTAAAAAAAAAAAAAAACGTTCCAGCGTAAAGGTTTAAATGTGTCATTTGTACACTTTATATAAAGTAACGGAAACCGCTTTCATCTCCCGTTTTGATGCTAGCAAAGAAATTAAACTATAAAAGTTGTTCACATTTGTTTCCAGTTGAGGAAGCGCTGTTGAGAGAAGTGAGTTGGCGTCAGCGGCAGCAAGTGCACTCTGAGGAAGAGAGGTGGTGCGACGTGGTGTTTGTGTTTACCGGCCGCTTGTTTTACCTCCTCCCTCCACCTGTAGTGACTTTATGTGACAGCGGATGACCTCCCTCCAGAGCCGTTTGTGTGGAGGAGCCATGGGGGCGATGGTGGAGCCGCAGTAGCCCCAGCATCATCATGGATCTCTCCAAGCGGATGCTACCTGGCATCCACCTGTAGCGTCCACCGGCTGCGGCATGGCAAACCCGAGCCTCGGCCCACAAAAACAGATGGACGGCCGCTCTGGTAAGGCAGTTTGTTCCACTTTAGCACGTTTAAATAGCAACACTCCCTTTGACCCTGCCATTAGCTGTGCCGCCCTCGAGTCTCGGTCCCTTTTTAATATTCGCCAAACTACATGAGAAAAGAGGTGAAACTGAAACGTATCTCACATTTATTGTAAATGGCGAACTTATCAAGACTTAAAAGGTATATTTTTGTGTATTAATGAAGTACATCATTAATTCGGCTTATGTGTTTAAAACGCACGACGCAAATTGGAAAGAGAAAATAAACTTTTTGTTTAGCTTCAACTTTAAAAAAAAATGCATTTCAGTTCAGTGTAGACCACCTGTAAAATGACGTACACCATAACAAAAGCATATTTGCGAGGAAAACAAAATAACTTTGTATTGGTCAAAAAGTCGGTGTGAAAGCTGAAATTCTGAAACAGATTAACACTTATAAAAAGTCGCGATCCAGCTTTTCAGAATGGCTAAATTTAACTGTTGCTATAAAATTGCTACTTTTACATATTCCCACGGAACATCCAGCACACCATTTGGGATGCAGGACCTTTTCTCAATAATGAGAATAAATATCACTTGTAATAGTCCCTCTATGGTCTATTCCATCATAAGGTCACATCCCCACCAAAACGGTGGCTTCCTAGACTAGTCAAAAGCATGAGGTGGAGTACCAACGTCTGCTAACAACTGATGGTGTCCTCCAGGACGTTACTGTGGAATGTTGTCTTTGCTGCCTGAAAATTGGACTGTTTGCATGTAATGAGACTGATACAACAGTCTTCAGTCAGAGGCCTCTTCAAATTAGTTGCAAGACTGACAGCTGCTGGAGATTCTTCCGGCTCACAGCATCGCCAATCCATTGAAGATACCTGGATTGTATGAGTTATGACATTTGATTCCATTTTCAGATGAATAAAAATCATTTCCCCAATTAAAAACAATAAATGATATTTGACAAAAGTGAATTCAGATTATTTTTTAAGTCAAATGTCTAAATTTGGAATTAAAAATTACATCAACTTAAATTTTAAATTATAGAAACAGCTAAAAGACGGTTTGTTTGAGTTACCTGAACATTCTGTTAAATCAACCAGTGTTATTAATAGGAATAGAAAATAGGTAATTATCAAGCTAATTCTGGTTTTAAATAGAGCAGCATAATAACCAAGCAATTGTAGCAAAAAATATTGTCCAAATAGCCTTTTTTTAACTGTTTAATTAAATGCAGAACTTGAAGGCATTGCTTAATATCGTTTCCTCTTTCAGAGGCAACACCTAAATGTCTTAGCCCATATTCCAGCTTTTGTCATGCTGTCAGTGTAGAGATTAAATGCCTTTGCTGGTTAATATTGATCCGATGAGTCATGGAGCATGGTTTGTGCATCTATTCAAACGGGCGGTTTTGCGAGTCCAGCCGTTCTTAAAACTTTGAAAACGCGACAACACTTCTCCGCTTTTGTGTTTGCTAAATTCTTCACTGCATTGGTTCTAAAAGGAGTGGAAACAAACAGTTTCTTGTAGATTACGGCCACAGTGGTGCAGGATCAACCTGTCGCGTAGTTTTGTTTAAAAAAAAAAAAAAAAGTAGGCTGCAGGACTTGCATGGCAGCCAGCAGATCAGGGCTTTAGAGCTGGGCAGGAATCTGGCTCTGGAACACGGCTGAACAGGCCGACTGGCTACCATGTTGCTGTTAAACGAGTGTTTTCCGTGTTAATGTTTCACTTTGCTCACTCACACTCGGTACAAAGCTGCAGTTAAAAGCCTGATGCAGCCTAGCTGGGGCTCTGTTCACATTACATTCCAGGCTCCAGTTACACCCTGGATATTGTGGTATTAAATTTCCTCCTTTTGTATCCTGTGTCTTAGTAAATTTTAAGGAGGTTTTCAATGACTTTGTGTTTTGTCGATCCAATATTTTTCAGTGTACGTTACATTGCTAAGGGTTTTACTGACGGTTTAAAGTTGAGTCATGGTTTTATTTACAAGGAACTGATAACTGAATTAAGTCTAATAAAACTGATTTATGTTGCAGAATGATGCAAGCGTCACTTTAACGGCTCCTACATTCTGAGACAAGTGAGAATCAGAATTATTTGCGAGAGTGTGACCCTCCCAGCTTTTGTTCTCCACCTGTCCTAATCCTTCTTGATAACGCCCCCCTCGCCCCCCGGCACCCCCAAGTCCTGCAGTGATTCCTATCTTTGAAATGAACTGAAAATAAATCAGTCAAGCTGTTTCTACATTTTAAAGCCCTTTTAAAATCAGAATGCTAAGTGCTTTTCTCCAGCTTTATAAATCATTAAGTACCTTAGCAATGCATCATTCCAAAGATGGTGTGTATTCACTGGATCGTGACGTGAATGTGCTCTGTGGAAGAACAGTATAAAAAGTACATTTATCTTCAGTGTTTTTGTTTTTTTGTCATATCTTTACACCCACATGAGATTTACGAACAGATTCTGTTCGTAAATTGAGTATGGAATTCAGTTCTTTTACTGTGTTTGACCTTGGGTGACTCATAAAAAATATTGCTTTTCAATGGTGGAAGTGAACAATCATTAAAAATGGCTGATCTGGAATTATCTACTAGCCCTATATTCAGTAATTCTTTTCAAATTAGAAAACGATCAAACAGGAAGCCAGAGCTGGTTTATTCTTCTTAAGTTTTATGTTTAATTAACGCATTACAAGCTGAGTTGAAGTGATGTGTAAAACTGTGCTCTCTGCTCTACCTAGGGGTGTCTGCTGGAGTCGTTGTGAAGAACGGATCTTTGGGCAACAAATCAAGCGCCTCCAACTCGTACGACAAACCCAGCTGTGCTTTAGGCAGCGAGCTGGTCCTGCCCAGCTACAAGCCGTCCTGCTCCTCCACTCCCATCTACTACAGCAGTCCCCAGAAAAACTGCTCCGACTTGGACCCGGACCGCCACAGTTTGACCTCTCAGGACTCGGGGATCCCCACTCTGGAGATCAACCCTCCAGACCACGGCCACCATCACCCGGGAGACGCCGCCGAAGACTGTCCCGCCACTTTACCTCTGGACGATAACCCGGCCGACAACAATGGCATGCACAGGTCCTCCACCTTCCCCCGCAGCGGCTACGACTCCGTCCGACACTTCAGCCCCACCGTCAGGCTGACGGCCGCGTCGGGACTGAGCGTGGGGGGCGGAGCCCTGAACCGCAGCGACGACATCTCGGTGTGCAGCGTGTCGAGCATGAGCACCGAGCTGTCCGTCTCCAACGAGGACATCCTAGACTTCACCGTCACTTCGGACTCCAGCGCCATCGTAACCCTGGAAACGGATCTCAGTGGCTCGGCCCACTTCTCGGACGTGGCGCTGTCGTCGCCACTACCGGGAGATTTCCGGAGTACCGGGCGAGGGCGTCCGGGGACGGGCGGCATGCAGCTGGACGATGGAAAGCTCAAGAAACTGGGAGCTTTTTCCAATTTGTTCAACAGGCAAGTAAACGCTCACCTGTCACAACAACAGATTTTAAATTGTTCCAGAAATGATTGCGATAAACTATTATTGTCATTTTGAGAAAAAAGGCTTATTAATGCAAATCTGCCCAATCAAAGAGAAAAAAACTTTGAATTTCTAAAGATTTAATACTGGAACTGGAAAACACTTTAAATATGCACAATAAACAAA
>NW_015113385.1:120688-122071 GCF_001443285.1 Poecilia latipinna
TTTTCCTCAAGGCTCAGTAAATTATTTATACTTTATTTAAACGATATTTTTAATATTCCAGTATTTTGAAGTTTATAATGTTGGACGATACAAATTAATTTTTTTCTGGAAAAAATATGGATGAAATATAAACAGTAGAAAACATGGTTAGATTACAATAAGTTATCATTAAATGAAGAAAAAACTAAGTTTATGTTTTCTCTGGTAATCGGATCTATATCATGTAAAGTTGAAAGTGATCGACTTCATGAGACATTTTTTAGGGATTATTAAACAATAAACTCAGCTGGAAGCCTCATATTGAAGATATTAGAAATAAAGTTGCAAAAACTACTGGAATGAGTAAAATGGAGTGGAGACGGATATTTCAGAGCTCCTGCAGGTTTATTAACATATTCGTTCTAATTCCACAATTGCTACTAACTGCAACCTAAATTGGGTTATCAAAGGTTCTGGACTATACAAATATCTGTTTCAGTGGATATTTCTTGATAAATGGCGGATAAACTCCGTAAATTCAAGTACGACGGTACTGCGGCGAAGCTAACTGCTAACACCACAGAGCATGCTCCAGAGGACGAAGACCCGCAACCCAAGAGCTCCAGAATGAGTGAGGAGATGAGAGCCGGTATTTTATCCTCTATTCGTGGGGAAATCTCTAAAATTAAGGGAGGAAATGAGGAGTGCGCTGTCTGAAGAGTTTCCTACGCTCAGAGCTGACATACAAGCTGTGAGGGCCAATAGCAGCAGGGCCGAGCGCAAATCGTGACACCGCACCTACTAATGGCACTTCCGGTGGCAGGTGTGACACCTGCCACAAGTGCCACTGCTTTCGGGACTAGCTGCCAGTGCTGCCACTGCGTTCGGCTGACTTCGGCTGACCTCGGCACCTCGTACTGGCACTTCCGCTGACACCTGCCATTAGTGCCACTGTTTTCGGGTCTAGCTGTCAGTGTTGCCACTGACTTCGGCAAATGGACTACATATCCCATGATGCTTTATTACTAGTAGAAGAAGAACTTAAAGACAGACGAAGAAGACAGAATTTAATAAGAGTTTTTTTTCGCAGAAATACTTATGTTAGCTGAATTCCTACACGTTTTGTATGATTCGTTCATCCTATTTATTCACTAAAGTTCATCTGAATAATCCAGCCGACTCCTTTCGTCGTTGAATTAATCACGGCACCTTTGTAACAGCTGAGCCTGGCCTCCACTAGAGCTGCTGTTTGGTGTCCAGGATGTTTCAGAGCTGTCACAACTGGTGCCGATGTTTTGGGGGATGGCAATGACAGTTTTTGGAAAACGTGTTACTTATATTGCCTGTTTATAAATTTGTATTTCAATGGTAATTGTATTGGTTAATTATCCGTTTAACACCTTG
>NW_015113385.1:127817-129015 GCF_001443285.1 Poecilia latipinna
GGAAGTGCCATTAGTAGGTGCGGTGTCACGATTTGCGCCTGCTGTCTCTCCTCTGTGGGGAAACAGGCAAAGGTCTTGGGTAGTGTTTCTCAAAATGGCGACTTTTCAACGATATCAAAGGTTATCGTTGAAACCTTTGATGGAGACAGTTGCCTAAATGGAGATTATTGCTCTCCTTTTAATTTGTAATTAATTAATTGCTTATTGTGACAGTCTGAACTGTATCCACCTCACAATGTCTGTCAAAACATATCACTATATTGACGCTGTTTTGCTGTTTTATTGTGAAATTCTCAACCCTTATTAGTGTTCACACACATTTGCCATGTTACATCCACACACCTGGTAGAGACTTTCTACTAAACACCTACAGCTGCTATTGCAGTGAAACCTGGTTCTAAAAATGACAGATTCAAAACATGTAGAAAACCATATGTAAATTATACCTTCCACTTTACTGTGTTTTCTGTTGATGTGTCACAACAATCATAAACATATTTATGATTGTGGTTGTAAAATGACACAATGTAGTAAAATTAAAGATGTATGGATGTAATTTTACAACACACCAACTTGCGTAGATACAGACTTTTACAGAACTTGTTGCTCATATGTTCACACACAAACCTATTTTTGTTGTTAATGACTCATCTTCATCATCATCACGATGACTACTACTGAAATTGCGTTGATGTTTGGCGCTATATTCTACAGTCAAATTATTTTTTCTTTCTTTTTTGCAACAGTAGTCTGTTCTATATTTGCTAAGGAGAGACATTGAAGTTGTTGCCAACTCTCTTCACACTGGACTGAGCCCCCTGCTTCGAAACTTAGGCTTCAAAAAGAGAGCTACAAATATGTATCAGTATACTGGCTAAAAGTGGGGGAAGCAAATAGCCGTCATCGTAGTGAAGCAATAGCATGTTCTGTGCTTGAGAGAGCTTGTCGAAGTAGACATTGCTCAAGGTTGTTGTACAAACTTGGCTTGGCCAAGACATGCCCCTAATCCCTCAAACTACCTTATGTTGGAGTTTACCCAGTCTGTGACCCCGGTGACACTGACCTTTTGTCCCCCACATGGTGAAACATTTGTAAGAGTTACTGCCATCTCACCTCGATGAGAAAATGTTCTCAATAGAGGTGTGCCGATCGATCGGTCACCGATCATAATCGGGCCGATTTTCGTGAAAAAGTGCAT
>NW_015113385.1:133264-151177 GCF_001443285.1 Poecilia latipinna
GAGACCAGCTGCACAGGCAGGCTGCGAAATGAGAAGTAGGTGATCGGTATCGGTATCGGCAGGAAAAAACCTGATCGGCACATCTCTAGTTCTCAAAGTAGAAACATTCACAGGACACACACAACACTTTTTAAAAAAGTGGAACTTAGTTCAGTGAGTCTAGATTTTATAAATAGTTTTTCATGAATATCTAATGAGGCATTTGAATTCTTCACTCAAGTGCACAATTTGAATATAGCAGCTCTCTGGTATTCATGGGGGTTAGGAACCATAACATCCTGTGAATAGCTAAAATCCACAAATACTATGTAATGCATTAACAGACAATGGAAATTCTCCTAGCACTGTTGGAGAAGCTATGCCTCCACTCTTCAGGGTGTGAATACAGCTACTGGATTGGCTGCTTTGAAAACACCAGCTGGTAGCTTGTCGAGTAGCATTGCACCTAGGTATTTTAACTTCCCAAGTATCATTGTCTTTAGTATATAAAATCTATGAAAAGGTAAATTTTTCTACTAATTGAACCCAATTGGATACTTGGTTTTCTGTTTATGCAACTTTGGACTTTGTGCTTTGGGTAGGATTCACAATGTGATTTCTGCAGTGATGTTCAATCAATGTTTATTTCTTAAAATATTGCAGTGATTTGTAAATTGTTGTTGTTTAAAGTTTGTACCAGCTGGACCGACTCAGCTGGTTAATAAATCTTCATATGTTCTTAGCTGTGCTTTATAGTAGCCCTGGAGCTTAACATGACTTTATCCTTGTTAAGTGTTAAAGAAACAAAACAAAACTTGTCTTTCACTTCCCCTCACTGCTTTACCACATTACTTTCTACTGGACCCCTGAAAGTTCCTTGAATTTACAGTGACTCACCTGCAGAACCGTTGAATCTGTACCAAGTCATCATTTCTCTATTTCACTTCTGAAGAGATAAAAGCAATCCAGCTCTGCAGGGTGTCCTTTTTTAATAATTTTTTTATTTTCTTTTTTACCTTTTACGTAATAAATTTCAACTTATTTATTACTAAATAGAAGAACTTTGCCACCAGCAGCTCCAGTCTTTTTCTTAAATTGGATCTTTTGAAACTGCTTCTTATGGGTCTAGCAGGTACTTTCACTACACTAAGGGGATTCACACTAGGAGCTGAAACCTTAAATCAAGGAAATGCTTTTCAGTTCATGTTCTGTTGAAAGTTAACTTTTTGACTTTTGCATTGGAACTCTTATTTGTTCTGCAGTGTCATTTACTGTCTTTATGCTACAGTCCTTTCAGAATAAGGCACTTCTGGATTTCTAACATACCAAACAGCCAAGGACGCTGGTCCTCTGCTACTTATTGCTTGTTTCAGTCTCGCATTGAACCTGAGAAAACGTGAGCACAGCAAACTCCAATCTTTCAAGCACACACACTTCATCAACAAATCAAATCTGTTTATGTGTAGGATAATGAGTCACATTGCCACCACTCCCTTTGGTCCCCTCCTTTTTACGGTTCTGTTATCATTCTTACCTCCGATAGAGAAGTTACTCATTTCCTCCTCCCATTTAGACGAGGCATCTCCGTGAGGAGGCGGGCACGCTCAGGAGGAGTCGGCTCCTGCTCTCATTCTTCTTCATTAGTCTGAGTCTGTAGGAGTTTGCTCAAACTGTGAGATCAGCGGACCTGAATGTTGAACTGAAGCAGAGCTCTTGTGAACATTTAGCCATTACATTTGTGACTCTAGGCTTTGATTTGAAGCGAGTGAGCAGGATGGCAACTCCATCCCTTCTTCTGTACATTGACAGGTAGGTGAATGAATGCTTGCACATTTGCAACAAGCTTTGCGATGCACAAAAGTTGCCGATTGTTGACTCCTGATTCTGATCAGTTATAAAAGGATGAGATCGCCTGCTAGTTTCTCCTCCGTAAGGTGTTTTAGAAAAGACGACCAGGAGCGTTCACATCACTGCAGTCCGACGTGGGGAAAAACTTGATGTTCTCTTGCCATCTTGTTCTGGCTTGTTTGGTATTTCCGTAACAATTGAACTCGCTGCCAGCTCAAGCATTTGAGCAATCTTATTCCCAGAAATCAGGGCTGTACACCAGCTCTGTCAACCTCTGAAGTTCTTGAGACTTGACAAATCTGAGCACAGATCCAACATACAACCACTTTTTCTGTCGGCCTCTGTAGCCATTCCACTTGAGCGCTCGAGCATAGCCGCAGCCATTCAGCTGTCACGTTGAGGCGCATTTGGCCCAGACTGAATGCAAATCGTTGTTCTTGCTTTGTGTAGGTTTGGATGGAGTAAACTAAAGCTCTACTGAAGAGCACACTCTCTGTTATGTCATTTTAGACTGTAAGTCAAGGCTCTTAGTTTAAAGGTGGCCATTGCCCTTTGACCCATGTTGGGTTGTTATGTCTTGGTTCAGAAGGTTACTCAAGTTCAATGACTGACAGTATCTGTCCTCTCCACCCTGAGGCTAAGAATAGCTCAGTTTACTGATAGTCCTTATCAGCATTTAAATCAGATTGATAGTTTCATAAAGTATCTGGCCTTGCTTTAGCTGCTGTCTTTTTTGGCTTCTTGCGCACATGGTATTCTTGCTTCTCTTTGGTGCCAGTGGAACTTCTTGACTTGGCAAATTCAACATCTCACAATGCTGAATTTGTATTCTGACTTTTTTAAGAGCACCAACTTGATGTCATAAAAGACAAACCTCTTCGAAACAAGTCACTTTCTGCCACTACCCGACCACAAATAGGACATGTTGATATATCTTTTGGGTCCCTCCTCCCTCATCAAACCTTACTCAGCAACGGAATGAGGAAATGCCTTGAGCTGCTGCTATTAGCTTCATGTGCTTTAGTTTAGCTAGAGCAGAGTGGAAAATAGAGCAGTCCGGTGTTAAATGTGTCGCTTTGAGGAATTTGGGGTGAAATGTCAGTAACCAACAGTACATATTCATGTAGAGGTGTCATACCTCACCTTTTACTAGGTAGATGTGATTGAACATGAAGTACAACTTGACACTTTGGCTGAAGATGCAGTGGTTGAAGAGTCAGAACACAAAACAGAAGGGGTCTTGTGTTTATATGTTGTCAAACTGAAAACTGAAAGTGTCGCCTCTCCCCACTGTTTTCACTTGTGAGGTGTAGTTGATGTCTGTTTGGCTGGTTTTTACAAAATACTATTTGAGGTTGTCTGAACAGCTGCACAGAGCACTGTATTGGAAAGCGCTGAATCCACTTCCTCTCAGCCACTCTTCTACTTTTCAGTTACTGTTGCTATTTGCTGTCAGCTCCAAAGAATAATAATTTTCTCTTCATTTTTATTTATCTCATCGTTATAGCTCTATTAGACCTTCTTTGACTCATAACTACTGTTTACAGCCAATTCAGATTTCTGTCTAAGAACTGTTTTATGTTCTAGGCTTTACAATTATTTCAAGACAAAATGTTTAGTTCTCATTTTAGCCTAGCTATAGCGTCCTATAGTAGTAATAGGGACAGTTAGCATTGCCAGAACAGCCATCATAGATTCTCACTGTAACTCTGTAGCTGTTTGCTGTTGCAATACTGCACACAAGTAAAGGCCAGCTTGTATGTAATATTTTGTTGGAGTATAATTTTATTTCAGGTAATGGAAAATTAGCACATTATGAACATAATGTTCTAGTGATCTTTCATCTTCAATGGTTCTCCAGGTGGATATTATGTTCTGTATTACACTGTAATAGTCAGTGTAATAATTACATCTTCAGTGTAATGTTTGTAATATTTGTAGGTTTAATCCCATTTTAATTCTTCTTACAAGAGACTACAAAAGAAAGTGCTGGAAATCCACTTCTGTACTGATGTTCCTTTAGGATTTCCAGTCATTGGCTGAAAATTATTTGGGATATCTTTTTATTATTATTATTAGACATCAAGTGACTGAGATATGTAATTACATTAAGAATGCATAATATACATGCATTAATGTTCTTGGCGGCCATTGTTTGTCATTCTTTTAACATACTGATATTGGTCTGATAACCACTGATGTTTAGAAGCTATGAAAGGGTTAAAGAGTAATCGGTTATTGGCTATATTAGCAGTGTTAATATCATACATTTTTGAAATGTTCATTTGAGTACATCCCTAATTTGCAGTTAAGCAATGAGAAACTCGAGTAGCCCTGAATAGAGTTGTATTATTTGTTTGACAACTGCAAACTACTTTTATTGTTGTACCATAACATTCCTATAATACTCAGTCGTAAACATTTTTATCAGCTTCTTAAACCTCAGACCTTGAACTGCTTGCGGCATAAACCAAACATTTCCTTATGTTTTCCTGGTTTGGTCGGTTATCACCTGTTAATGTGAACCAGCTGCCATCTGAACAAGCTCTCCAAATGAGATTTGCAGCACAAATAAACCATCATTATTAGGAGCCTCTAACATTACAAGCCATTATTTCTCCTGTCAGATTACATCAAGTCTATATTTGACCATATTTAGAGTCTATTGAGGCTTTTAATTGAACTGTCCCTGCAGCAGCTGCTGCTTATCTGCCTACAAATGATGGGATTAGTGAGCTAAATGGTGCAGTGAACCCAGTCTGGAAACAGAACCTCTGCCTTCCAGATGCACATGCAGGGGTTTGATACTTGCTAGTTTTGCATCAAGTGCAGTTTTTCATGAGGTTGCGCTTTCAAATCTGAATAAAATGTTTAGAGCGTTGCTGTCAAGACAATTAACCAAACTAAAATGCAATCGCTGGATAAGATGTGCATAGATCTGGGTTAGGTGGAAATAAATCATATCACAACATGGACTATTTTATATCATAATATATATCACAATATACTACAACTAACTGTGCTTTAACTTATTCCCTGAAAAATCTGACACGATATCATTGCTTACTCTTTTCCAACTTTATCTTGAAGTTAACTGTCACAAATGGGGAAAAATATATTTTAGTGTGTGCTCTGGGAAAAATGATGGAGAGAACGCTGCACTGAACCCGACTGAAACCCTCCTGTTTATTCCTCCAAATATTGATTTCTGAACTCTTCCTGAGCTGAAACATTAGTACTGTTGTTTCTAAATGCATATGAACTTGTTTTATTTGCATTATTTGGTGTCTGAAAGCACTGCACCTTTTTAGTTATTTTGATCATTTCTCATTTTCTACAAATACAAAATGTTTGCTTTGAATTTCTTAGACATGTCAGTAATTCACAGAATAAAAGAACATTAATTTTGCACAAACATTTATATACAAAAAGTAAAATCGGAGAAACTGATAATTCTAAGTGGCCTCTTTATTTTTTCCAGAGCTTTATATAAATCGATAAATGCTCCTTAAAAACAGAGAAATGATTAGTCACTTTTTAGAGTAATGGGTTCAATAAGCTTTTTACTATTAGTCTGAAAAATATATTTCTTCTAATACTTAGAAGAAATCTATGCATATTGTCTGATCACCAAAATTTATGAAAAGTCAAGATCTATCAGTCAGCTGACCGATTACCTTCTGTTCAGCTGACACTAACTCCACATGTTTGTCCAGAGACGAGTCTAGTGATATGACGAACATCATTAGCAAAGTATGTCTGACTTTTCTTCTCCAGTCTAATTCTCTTTCTTGATCCCTGCCTTCTCTCAGGAACCTGTTTGCCAAGAAAGTGAAGGACAGTAATCCCGCGGAGCAGAAAGATCCGGGTTGGAAGCTGTTTGGGAAGCTCCCGCCCCGGGAAGGCCCCCTAAAGGACCCCAAGAAAATCCAAAAGGTAGAAACGAAAGCTTCAGTGATCTCATGACTCTAAAGCAAGAAAGAAAGGCTTCACAACATTAGAGACGGTACATCTCTAAACCAGTAATGCCACACCGGTCTGAAATCAAATGTTTCTGCCATATGAATATTTTTCATACGGCAGAAAGGTATTCAACTCTATATAAAAACCTTCCATCTCTGTAATATAATTCTGTTATCCTTGGAGAGGAAATCCCTTCCACAACCCAACAATAGATTGTTTGCTTACTGGTTATTTGCTTTGCTCCCTGTTTGCTTAAGCTTTTCAAAGAGAACATGACCTTCCTGACTTTGCCAGAAAAGAAGGGCTTCTAAGGAATCTGTTTCAAGGAAAAGTAAATTAATACATTTTCATTTTACAACGGAGTCCTGACAAGCTTTCAACAAAGCCATTGATTTATTATTATATGTCCTCTGTGTCTGTGCTATGAATTAGATTTCCCAGGTCCTTGCAGTCAGCTGTGGTTTAGGCTGAGCTGCAACACTGTAATAATGTATCGACGTAAACCAGCAGCAGTGGTCTGTCCTCCCATATTGACTGAATTAGCTTGATGATGTCACTGTTTGCTTGTGGGCTGTAGCTTGAATAAAATCCCACAGCTGACTGATAAATCAGTTACATATTAACCCTTTGGACCTTAAATGGAGCCTAATAATGAAGAGGTCGCGTCTCTGAGTGAAATGAGCATGGTGTTCTGAGCAGAAACACCCACATCGGTGTCGCTGAAGCTTGACGGCTAATTTTAGGAAGCCACGTGCTGGAGAGCAAACAACCAACCCACTGTTTGTTTCGACAGTTCATAGAAACCTGCAAAGTGTTGGCCCAGCACAGGTTTCACTGTCACAGGAGGAAGCATGCAGTCAGGGGGTTTTGTGAGAGACTTTGTTTGGTTTGTAGATCAATTTCCCGTCATGCAGACTGAAATTGTAAAGTTCAAGAACTCATGAGGCACAAATATTAGATTTTTAAAGAAAATGCAAAAACTAATTTCACAATTTTTTTTTGTGTGTAACATGCTTAACAATCAACTAGACATGGAATCCATTAATGAAAGAAAAGAAGTAGTCTGATTTTGGTAGAAAATTGTTGTGTAATTATTGTTTTTGAAATATAAAATGGGCCTCAGACTTGAGTCCAAACTTGGGCCGGTTGTTCTTAAGAAGAACCGACTTTTGATCACTTTCTCAAAACATTCTTGAGCAATTTATCCACTGTTTGTGCCTGTCTGGGAATTTCGTACCATTGTAGTCAGGAAACCGTACAAAATCACTGAAAGGGCCACAAATGGTCTGACTTCAGGCTGCATTCACACTGGAGCCTAAAGTGACCCAATTCCGATTTTTTTTTTTTTACTTAATGCGACCTGTATCTGATCTTTACATGACGGTCTGAACAACACGGATCGGATTCTTTTCGAATGCGACCCAGGCCACTTGAGTATCCGATTCAAATGTATCCTAATGTCCAGGTCGCGTACATCCCACCTGAACGTCACTGATACTCGACAAAAGTCCTTATCCTGCGTCCTGATACGCGCAAGCGGGAAGAAAAACAACAACCATAGCAGACTGTAATGAGGATAAAGTTGTTAAAGTGCTGGCTTTGGTTGGAAAACTACTTTAAAATCGTAAGATATGCTACATTGTTAGCATCCATGTTTACGTCCGCAAACACGGAGCACTTCTTATTCATGGTGGTTGGCAAAACACCGAGTACTCTCTCTCTGTGTGACGTTATTGTGCCCTCTACTGCGCATGCGGGACACTTTCAGGTCGTCTGCAGAACTGGAGAACACATACAGGTTGCATATATTTGGATGTGCGAACGGCCACGACAAAAAAGTCCAATTTGACAAAAAATTGTAATTGGGTCACTTCAGGCTGCAGCGTGAATGCAGCCTTATTCATCGGAAGTCTGTGTTCTGTCGAGACACTAGAGTAGAGGTGCAAATATACTAAATCAAACATCTTCCACAACATTTTGAAATTATGAAAGAAGTGTGTGTGACTGGAGCTCATCACAGTCCCAGCACTCTTGGCTCTGACAGTCAGTGCTTCACAAAACTTACTTGTTTGTTCTTTTTTTTTTTCTTAGCTTCCTTCGTCTTATGATCTTGTGACAATACTGTTGGCTCCCATTCGCTGAACAACTTTAAAGATCGATCCATAGACGGCGACATTCATTTTTACTTCCATAAACAGAGCACTGCTGTGTGATGTCTACACTCTTCTTCTGCGCATGCAGGTCGCCTTGGGGTTGTTAACCGTTCACACAGAAGTCTGATTGCAATCGCATTTTGGTATGAAAGACCTGGTTAAAAAAAAAAAAATAATCTTATTTCAGCAAAAATTGCAATTAAGCATCTAGACCAGCTGTGAAACGCAGCCAGACATGTTGTTTGCAGTGCAACTTGGCCACTTAGCTGTGTTGTCTCACGTTAGAAAGAAGAAAAAATGTAGTTGTCAGATTAGACTGGTTGAGCCTGTCTACTTCAGAATCAGCTGATTCCCGCCACCAGCTGAGCTGTTGTTTCGTCTCTGTTTGTAATGCAGCATATTCTACTAGTGCCAGCGCTCTGTTGTATTTATTTTCACTCCGTTCCAAGTTCCTTTGAGGTGTTGCTGAAAGCTTCTCAGCCTCCTGTTGGGAGGCTGAACTGCCTCTGTATAATCTCCTGCTGCTAATCACATGGGAAATGGTCTCAGGCCCGTTTATAGCACAGCTCTTGACAAGTAAAATGCATCAAAGAAACGGATTAGTGTGTAATTAGGGGGGTGAGGAACCACTTGTTTTGCTTTCGTTTGTTCTCTGGGTGACACTAGAGGCGGAACAATCGCTGTTTAATTCAGTCCTGGCTGCAAAGCTCAGTTACATCTTTAAAGATCGATCCAGTGCCTTACAAAGACTTTCCTTTGACTTTTTAACATTAAGTCATATTACAGGAAAGGCTGGGAAATATAACTGAAAAATAAAATCAGATTTTTTTTTTCTTTCATACCAAATTCAATTTCCAATTTAATTTTTTTCTCTAAAAATAAAATACAAATGACAAAAAATATCTTCAAAAACTGGCTTTTAGCACCTCTCATATTACTTTTCAGTGGTTTACAGTGGCCTGTGTGGGTGTTAACATATGGGCATGTGCACACTGACACATGTGCTTCCTATCTCATCTCTGGTTGTAACCCTACACTCCACTGCAAGATTGGTTAACGCTGCTCAGATTTCAGGCTTCTGTCCTGCAACGCCGGCTGTTTTCAAAGATGAACTCATTGCACTGTGTTTAATGCCAAAGCTCTAATTCAACAACTATAAACAACTCTGTTCTTTTGACTAGCCATATTTTGTCTTACACCAAGTGAAAATATCCCACAATGGTTTTGTCTTTAAAGGGGCAGTATCATGTGAAACCGACTTTTGAGCTTTCCATCATATTGTAATTTTATTCCCTCATCAAAAACATATCTGGAGTGTTGGCTTCATTCGCTCATGAATGTTTGAGAAATTCTTGAATCTCCAGGGTAACCATTCAGCTGTGCAAAACCCCTGGATGGACCTAACTCCACCTCCTCAGATGAAGCTCCTCCTCTGAGCTTCAAAGTTTCCGCCTCACAGAGCATTCTCCCCCCCACCAATCAGCTCCTTCAGACTAGCCAGAAGCAATTAGTAAACACCTGGTGAACACATGCTGAGCTCATTATTGGAGACACTCCTCAGTGCGATGCTGGTAAAAACATTGCTAAAGGGCTAATGGTGATGTTTGATGACTTCCTGAAGGAGAAGTTTCAGAAAGAGTAGGAGTTTCTTAAAGAGACAGAGGCCCAATTTAAATCTGGAAGTAAAATGTATTTAAGTCACTTTATTGTGCTATAAAATGGCACATTAACAGATGACGTTGCCCTTTTAAAACATAAAATAACACATTTGAAGGAAATGTTCTTGTTCTTGTTCTTTGCTTGAGAACAAGAACAATGGGGACAATGTTTCTAGGGCAGCAGATAAGGAGACTGCCGGTGCTCAGTCGGCCTCGACCGGACTGGGAGAGCCGAGGTGAAACCCGATCCGTTACTCTGGGCTTGATTAGCTGGACTGCCAGAGATGAGACGAGCGCAGAGCCTTTCGTTGCAGACACGCAGACCAACAGCGCAAGGCAGGGCTGATTCTGCTGACACACACACAGCAGCCGAAGACCTGATGCAGAGTGGATCATCGTAGCGTCACTGCTCAGACAGAGAGAGAGAGAGAGTGGGGGGGGTGTTGAGTGGATCATAGGGTGTCCTGCCCCTGCTGCTGCATCCTTTGCAATGCGGGGTGTGTCTCTCCATCGGCAGCCTGCCTGTCCCTCTGCCCTGGGTGTCCTGTTACCAGGAGTGAGCCCTGCCGAGCAATCGTGATGCTACGCTAGGCTACCGGAGAACTGTCCATCTGCAAGGAACCGTAGCGTTCATGGTGAGTGAAGTAGCCGCTGAGCTTTTTTTTTCCCCCTGACCCCCACCGAGCGACCGTCTCCTTGTCTGGCTGAATCAGAGGACATCGGTTAGCTGCAACATAAAAGAGCCTGTACAGAAGGAGGATGACTCCGGTTTCACATAATAGCCTCGCCGCTTTGTGTGAGCGGAAGGCGATGATGATAACTTCTCCGTTTCAAGATGGATAAAGATGTGTAGCATTGGTGGAGTGCTGAGCTTTTTCATCCTGACACGAAGCTTTCAGCTGCGCATCAAAAACACGTGCAGCAGGGTTCCACCACCAGCTCTCTTCTCTTTGATGCACTCGTAGGATTTCCTCCTGCAGTTAAAGAGATGCAGCTCATTTAACTGTTGATTCCATGACCGTTTAATTCCTCTTTCCAGTCAATGTTTGGATGAAATGGATTGCAGGAAATCCCCGTGTTTATGCCACTGGCTGTAGAGCTGTCCATTGAGGTGCTCTGAGACCTCTTCCTTGTTTGCTGAAATCATTGCACCCATGATCGTAAACTCATTCAGTGGAAACTGTAATTCACCTGGGGGTAAAATAGATTGTATGGAAATTAAATCATTGTTAAATAATTGTTTTGGATCAAAATTTTTTGAAAAGAGCTTGAATCTCCTCTTAAAATGACAAATTCTGGGAAAACTGCTACTTTTTTTATCAACATTATAGTTCTGAAACGCAAAAATCTTCAGTTAATGCACCATATTAAGTCGGGCCAATTAACAACACTCTTCAGGTTGGAGGTTGTTACTGTGGGATGCAGACTTGGCTTTTTTTTCACAATTTAATGACATGTTTATAGATGAAGTGAAGTGAAAATGGTCACAAAAGGTGTTTGCAGCTATTTTAAAAGGAACATTCTTTCTGTGGAGGCATGCCTGCTGCTCAGCATTTAGTATGCGGCTTTTTCATGCTCAGAGATGAGCAATCTGATACAAGACATCACTTTGTTTATGCTTTAGAGACATTTATTCAAATTAATGGAGAAAATTGACCTCGTGTCAGAAAGGCTACAAAGAAATATTTTCATCACTAATGTAATTCTTATAGAAAAATCCCATTTGGCTAAAATATGTACCAAATTGTACCAAATGTCAAAGATTTTAAAAAATTTAAAATAACCCTAACTGCCATTGGTATCTCTATAAATAGGGGAAAATTGTAAATTAGAGAAAGTTGGGCAACTACAATAATGATAGCAATATAATAGCTCTGGTGCTTCACACTTGATGCAGATGAGTTCACCCAGACCTCAGAGCAGCTTATGAAACAAATTTTAACACCCGATTTTTGAGACAATACAAACCACATTCTCCATATGCTACAAAAGCATGACTTGGGTGCGCATACTGGTTTGGTCTCTTTAACTTTGTCTTGTCCCCCATGACAAATGTTTTTAAATGGATGTTTAGCTCTCTCTTTTCTATTTGTTGGTCACATGAGTGTGTGCACTCCAGAAACCCTCATACTCTCACCGCTGAGTTATCCATGCAGAAAATCTTCACCTTGGTGATGATGACGTTTGGTGTTGTGCCTTCTGGTTGCTTTGGTTTGGAACTCTAATTTTATTACTGTTATCTATTTCAGTGTATATTTGTTGGTATTTTAATCATGGAAAAAAAAAAAAAAAAATAGAATTCATAAGTGAAAAGAAAATCGGCAAATCCACATTGCTGTTCTTTAAATTAAAATGAACCGTTTATGGGCAGTGCTAACTAAAGAGCTACTAGACCTAATATTTATGATGAGTGCTTTAGGGTTATAAAACTAAAGCTAATGCGCCAAACTGATGCATATTTCGCAGAAGTTAATGCTAAAGCGCTAACTTAAATTCAAATTTAATCAGCTCTTTCAGAACAATAACCCACAAGCTCCCATTTAAATTTGATATTTCTATGTTCTATAATGCACTTAGATATTGTATTTGTGTTTTATGCAAAGGGAGAACGTGTGGAGAGGAAACTGGAACTGCTGCGTGACCAGTCTTCACCCACTTCAAAATAAGAGCATGAATATAAATGTGCAACTACTTGAAGATTAATAACTAAAACTTTAACACAGACTTTGAACTTTTTTCAACTTGAAAGTTTACAAAGCAGCCGAGAAAAGTAGCTCTTTAGCATCTAAGTAGGGGAAGCTAAGTGTGCAACAAAATAAAATTAGCTTTGCCGTTAGCGCATTTGCGGAAGTGTGTCCACGACTGAAATTGACCATAATGAAGACAAAGACAAGTATTTTTATGTATTTGGTCGCAAGTCCTGTGAACAAATCCAGCATACCCTCATACACGGGTTAATTGTAGCGTCAGATTTGGCGTGCTGTTGATTGATTGATTTTTTTTTCTTCTTTGTCGCTTAAAAGTAATCAGAAAAAATTTATTGCAAACTCGTGATCAATTTCTGACTCAAAAGGCTCATGATGGAGCAATGCTGTGCTTCTGAGTGTCAGGACAGACTTTTAACCTTCTGTTCTCTCAAACAGATCAATAGCTGCTGATTCCAAACTGTATGAATAACGACAGTAATGGATCACATTCCTTTTTATCTCAGCACACAGATGATCTCAGTTCATTCTCGCCGACTACATTAGTTGTAAAAAATAATGTGCTGAATTAGTAACTCCCTCTGATTCAACACTCCAGTCAGCAACTAAATACTTGTTTGACATGTTTACGTCCTACATCCGAGGATAACTGAATCTGTTACAAAGTCATTTCATTATTTTCATCTTTTTGCTTTAACTGATCTGGTAAACGGCACTGCCCCCCCAGGAATGTCATTTGTTTGGATGAATTAGTCACTGAGTTTCTTCAGATTTCAAACAGATCTTTAGCATTTTTTTATTTTACGTATTATCTTAAAGAGTGAAGTAAAACATATTCTACATTGTAATTGATCAGAGCTCGTTCACATCTTAGTTGTGAACTTCTCACCCATCTAGTAATGATATAAATTACTATTCACAATTTTAAAACACAGTTTCAAAATCACCAAAATGTTCCTTTATACATTTCTTTTAGAGTAATGTGAGTAATTCCTTCCACCTACTACTGTGCACAAAAGAATTTGAGAATTTGGAAATATTTAACGTTGCAAAATACACTTGCACATCTATTGCTAATGTTAGCAGTAGCATAAAAAATTTGGTCCTTTTGTTTTTAATTTGAAGCACTTATTTTTTATTTGTTTTAAACGTTTGTGTGAATACTTTTAACACTTGCTAGATTTAATCAAGGTTCTTGTGCCGTCAGAATTTCGTACCAGCTCATGCCGAGTTTAGCTCAGTTCCAGTTGTACGATTGCTTATTTATTCAAGTAATATTTAGGGGCATCATAGGCAGATAGAAAAATAAAAAGTAAATTTCGCCCGAAAAAAATCTTTGAAATTTTCTAGAAAAAAAAAGTGGAAATCTCTGAGCTTCAATACTTGGAAATTTTTGTTTCAAAAGAAGTCGTATTTACTTAAAAAGTTCAAAACTTTTTTCCCTCAAATTTCTGAGATTAATCTCAAAATTTGAGGGTTTTTTTCCAGCTAATTTTCAACTTTCCAAATGCAAAAATGTCCTTGTTTTTCTTCTAGAAAATGTCTTAGTTTTTTGCTGGAAATTTACTCATTTTATACTCAATTCACTCAATTTATATTAGCAGCTCAACATTTTATTTATAATATAATGTACCCTTGCGAGCTAACTAGCTTCCCTCCTCCCCCAATCTATCATGTAGATGTTTGTATGTTTTTACCACTGGCTCTGCCCTGGCACCCACCCATGTAAGCCAGCAGAATCCCTCAGTCATCCCCTGTATTTTTTGTTTTTATTTTTTAATCTTAATTTGAGTTGGCATTAAAAAGTCTTAAATTTGACTTATTGAAACCTACAGACACCCTGTGCAAATGTTGTATTTCTTCATGTATCTGAGTCTCTGCTTATAATTTACTCTGAACGTTGATGTAGTTTTGCTATTTAAACTCGGAAACCTTCCTGTGGTTCCTGCCTGCTTAAACCAAATGAAGCCTAGTTACCTGTTCAGTGTGTTCTGCTAGCTAGCCTCAGGCAGATTCCGCTTAATGGTGTCATGAAACCAGGAGGTGTGTCGCTGCTGTAGCCTTTAATCTGACAGTATACATTATTTAGTGAGGAGGCTGAGTTTCCATGACGATTTGATGCCAAAGAAACAATATATGGCAACGCCTAAGGAAGCACAATACCAGAAATACTTTTAAGTGATGTTGCTAACTCTTGCCTGCGTCGTGTGGCAGCAGGTTATGATGACAGCAGAGTAGTTATAAGTGTGTCTACTTGTCTGGTGAAGAATTTAGCTGTAAAGGCTATTAGCTGCCAGCTTTAACACCAGTCAGTCAGTCGGTCAGTCAGTGCAGCCAGGCACTCGGAAGCTCTTTCATCACTTTCCGGAAACTGGAGACCTCTGTTGAAGGGCAGCATGACAAAGCATGTTGCCGTGGCGCCAGGTTATCACGGGATATGGTTGCTGTTCCAGAGGAGAGCTGCTGCGCATGGAGCCAAGCTGCGTGAGACACGCACGCACACACACACACACACGCACACGCACACACGCGCGCACACACAGAGTTCTGCTTTCCAGTGTTTCATCTGAAACCAAAGCCAGTGGCTCACTGCCAGGTTCTCTGCTGTGAGACGAATAGCTGGCTAATAATGCAGATGTATCCTTTTTCTGAAGCACAGGAAAACACCAGTGACTTTAATTAGCCTGGTTTCTATCATAAAGTAATTCCTTCATTGATTGATGTTGCCTCTCTTACTGGTATTATAGAACTAAAGCACACAGAGCAGGCTGAGAAATCTACCGTCTTAGAAATGGGATCCGACATGAACCAGAGGATCTGGATAATTCAGATGTTTTGGCTTCATTAATCATGAAATGGGTGAATTAAAAAAATAAAAATAGAGGTCATAAATGTTGCTAGGTAGTGCTTTAACCTAATTTTAGATGAATGTCTTCAGATTTATACTCATGTTTTTTACTCTAGCAGCTAAGTGCTGTTTCGACAGCAGAATTTGCTGAAGCTTTAGCCTCTGCTTTATATTGTGGTTTAATTTGTCAACCTGACACACAGATTTCACACATCCTTCCATCTTTCCTGCATTCCCCTCATTAACATCATGTCTTTGCAGAACAGATTCTACTAGCAGTTTCTATCCCTTCCCTCCTTTCTTCACTCCCTCTCTTTGTTGCATCCAGCCTCTTCAGTGGCGCAGAACTCTGGCTGTGCAGCTGCTGCCAGGGTTCACACTGACTAATGAACAAAACAAAATCCACTTTGGCTTTGCATTAAACATACAGACTGAAAGTATTTACTTAATCTGACATGAGATTTCGTTCACTGTTTATTGGAACTATATTTAAAAAAAACATAAATCCAGTCTGTTTCAGGAATTACACGAGTTCACAAAAACAAGAGATTAAATTGTTTTTGTCAAAACCTCAAATTTTTTTTACAATTGGCGGTATGTGTCCACAATAGTCTGAACTTTGTAAAATAATTGAGAATGCACCAATTTGACAATTGTCCGATATTTATACTTCCACTATGACGGATTACCATAGCATTATTATATTATACATTTAACTTTCACCAGTGTGTAAAAACATCTACATTGCTTCTCTCCCTCTCCTGAAGCACAAACGGCGACTAGATGGGAATAAATATCACCGCAGTTTTATTTATTGAACTGATTCCAGTCCGTTAAACAAAGATTAAAATCAGCTGATATAGATGTTGATGCTGATATATTATACTTCCCTAACAATTATCTAGACCACATATTGAGGTTTTCATACTCATCTAAATCGAAGGCAAAATATTGAAACAAAAGTATCAAAAATTAAACTTTTTGTGTTTTCAGAAATGAGATAAATATCTCAGAAATATCAAACAGCACTTTCAGGATTCTCTGTTCAATGTAGAATTATCCAGTTCAGCTTTGCTCAGTATATGTTCACAAGAGTTTGAACTAGAAGTGATAAATTGTCCACTCTCAATAAAAAGCTGACCTTTAGCCCTGATGCTAGCTGTACCCTGAAGTAGACAGTTTCAGTGCTTTTGTAACCATGTCAACCAAACCAACGTGTGGTTTTTATTAGTCCACAGTGCAAAAACTATGTACTTTGTTAGTTCAGAATAATAGTCTTAAACATAAATATAGCTGATGGCTGAGAGCCGTTTCTGACACTGACTTTATTTCGACGAGACATTTCATGCCGTATTTAGTACTGTGACATCAATACCTTTCTACATGCGTTTACAGACTAATTAAAGTTCTGTTCAAATTCCTGGTAATATTCCTTTAAAAAAAAAGAAATCCAGACACACGAGTGTTATCTCCAACAACTTGGTAAACTAGCTGACGGCTATGAGGGATTTCTCTGCTTTACATGTGTTGATAGAGAGAGGAAATGGTTTGGATTTGTTTTTTTATCTTTGCAGCTGATTCAGACGAACCAGCTGCCTTCAGCAGTGTCAAAGAAACAAGCAGCCTGTCACTGTATCTTTTCGTTAATCTCGGCTCGTCTTCTGTAGGATGTTAACGGTTAGAGCTGGAACAGTCTTTCTGTAGCTTCGTATCTGCTTGCTGTGCTCCTGGCCATTACCCACAATGCTTCATGTGTTCTGCATCAGCTGCTCTCCTCTGATCCCCTGAACCTTTGGAAATGCTTTTGGCATTCTTCTTTTATCTTGTATCTCCATTACATCACTTTTGTTCTTTTGGTTATTTTCCTGTTTCTTTTGTGACCATTGCAGGGAGTTTCTCATCTGAATATCTTTTTGAATTGGCTTTCGATTACTGGTAGTTGTTGCAATTAGCTTGATCTTTTTCTTTTTTTTTTAAAGCTTCACAATGTCTTGTAGCTCATGTGGTACTGTAGTCAGTGGGGAGAATGTATTTTAGAGAAACCAGTAGGTAAATAGAATATCTCCCAGACACACATTATTGATTGATATATTTATTTTAGGTCAGAGTCTCTTATTCTCCCAGATCTGTTTTTTTCTAACTAAAGAGTTTTATTTTACAGAGAATTTACCTCTTGAATGCGAGAGGTAAATTTGGTAACAGCACTATTTAAAAAAATAGTGCTAAAATGTTCAATTTGTTAAACATTTTCAAATATTTATGAACAATAGTTCTTTCTTTCTTTTTTTTTTTGAATACAGCCATATTCCAAACTGCTGCACAGCAATAGGCTTTGTAAAATGTAAATTCTCTTTTCTTTGTACTTTGTCACCAAAAGATATCTATAAGTCTATAATAATAGAGGCTCAATTCATGCTGTGTTGGAAAAGGAAGCAGAAGAATAGAAGCTATTCTTGTGGGGTTAATTTTATATTTTTCTTTGTCCATTAAGCTTAGTCATATGGACGCAAGGAAATGGCCAACCTGTCAAAGAACACAAGCATTTGAAGTTTGATTATATTAATGCTGATGTTACTGCCGTTTACTGTTTGCTGTTGCTGCACAGGCATTACAGTGTTTTTGATTTTATTCTAGGAGAACTTGTACATATTTTTTGTGCTTCTCAGTGAAGTAAATGAAATTTATTTTAGGGCGACTGTGGCTGTGTGGGTAGAGTAGTTGTCTTGCGATTGGAAGGTTGTAGGTTTGCCACATGTCAA
>NW_015113385.1:156035-178052 GCF_001443285.1 Poecilia latipinna
CATAACATTATGATTTTTTACAAGTGTATGTACACTTTTGACCACAACTGTAAGTTCAGTCCATTTACCATTCTATTAAATCAAATCTTTGACCCAGCACTGATTTAGCCTGCTCTGAATTCTGGGTATTATCACCACCTACTAGTGGTGGTGATAATGATGTAAGTCAGACTGTGTCCCTGCTGGGCATACAGTTCTTTTTTTCCTTGACAATGTAACAAATATGTAGATAACTACAGTGCATCATAAAAATGAGTAACAATAAAAGACAGAAAAAGCCTTGGACTGCATTAGTCATTCTGAGTGTAGAAATGGATTTCCTGCCTGGTGTTTTCTGTGCTGATCGGTGACCAACTCTGTTCTGGCAGACCTCCGTCTCTGTTGCTAATGTACGAAATCGTCTGTGATTCAGTTTGATGTGCATCCACGCTGCGTTTGTTCTGTTTTTAGCTGCTTTGTAATCGGTCAGGAAGTCTGCGCCGTGTTTCTAAAGAGGCCGTCCTCTGACCCGTGTGCTCCGTAACGCTGCGCCCACAGTGTGAAAGTCAGCTGATGGCTGGCCTTGAGTTAAGCTGCTCTATGACCTCAGCTGTAAACACACATCACATGACCACCCCCCTCTCTGTCACACCCAGCGTTAAATCAGAGCTCATTAGAGACAAACTGAAAATAAGTCAGTCCGTAACGACGTCTCTTGATTTATTTAGTTTTTAAATTTTTATAGTTTTGTCTGTCCTTCACTAAATCCCATCGGTTTGTCCTTCCACATGACTTTCTGACCCTTAAGGGACTTTCCTCAGTGGAATGTTTATAGTTTTATTTTTCTCCTTGATGCTACACGTCGATACCAGCACCACTCCGACACTAATAGCTGCCGCCCAAACTAAATAATTTAGCCTCTATTGCCGTCTGTCGTCACTTTGTTTTCTTATTTTTCTCCATCCATGTTTGTGTTTGTCCTCAGGAATATGAAACAAAGAGTGGCAAAGCTGGACCTGGCAACCCGACATCCCCCAGGCAGGGAGTGAGGAAGAACCTGGACTTCGAGCCCCTCTCCACCACCGCGCTCATCCTGGAGGACAGACCTGCGTATGTTTCCTCATCGTTCCATCCTACCAGTGTCTTCATTAACATGATCATTGGAGCTTATGCTTTATGTTTTTTTCCACTTCCTCACTCTTTGTTAAAAGAAAAAGCTTCTCATTTCTTGTCTATTTTGTTGTTGTTCTTACCGTTTCCTTAGACCTCATTCTTCTGTGCTGCTTAATTTATTTCATTGTAAAACAACTAATTCATCACAACTTCCTCTTGGAATACCAGGAGTTTTTTCCCATCTCTTCCATTTTGATTATATGCAAGAAATCCAATGTTTACATTCATTCCATTTCTGCATCAGATTTTTTTATTATTTATTAGAAAAAAAATTGAGTGGGAAACAAAAGGATCAACTTAAAATTGGAGATTTAAAAAAAAAGAAAAGAAAAAAAAATTAACAGAAAATACAGCTCATAGTGTGAGTTTTTGTAGTGTAAATCAAACTCTAATTTGTAGCCAGAGATGTTTTGTTGACCAGCTGGATTTTCTGATTTAGTCAGAATTAATTATTAGTTTGGCCAAATTGAAGCATCATTCCTCTAATATGCTATATATAATAACTTATTTGTCCAAACAGAATGCGTTTCTGACCTCTCTACTGTCAGTGGGTCTGCCTTATAAGGAACAAACAGGAAATCAAAAAGGACATTCATCCTTATGTCCGTTTTAATTACAAAAATCAGAAATCAGTCTTGGGTCCAAAAATTAAAAACTTTGTGGAAAAAAATAAATAAATAAATTGAAAGCGGATCCAAACATGTGCAGCTGGATTACATGCAGCTTGTGATGGAGTGTAGAGAGTTTCCTTTACAAGACTGGTGTGTCTCTTTAGGCCATAGGCCTGCTTCTCATAAATGATGTAGGTAGAGCTCAGTGAACACACACACACACACACTGCTGCTCACTCACTTCCTCTGACACACACACACGCATCTTTGTTTTTGCAGTAATCTGCCCGCCAAACCTGCAGAGGAGGCCCAGAAACACCGACAGCAGTATGAGGAGATGGTGGCCCAGGCCAAGAAGAGAGGTCAGCCAGCTGGAATCCTCACTGAACCACATCAGCTCGTCATATATTGTTTTTTTTTGTTTTTTTTTGTATTTTTAAATTCACTCTCTGTCTTCTGCAGAGCTGAAGGAAGCTCAGAAAAGGAAGAAGCAGCTGGAGGATCGCTGTAAGCTGGAGGAGAGCATCGGCACGGCGGCCCAGATCTGGAACCAGGAGATCCTACCCAACTGGAGCACAATGTGAGTCACGCTCTTCTTATCTATATTTTCCAAGTCACATTTATATGTGTTACAGTAAATTAAATGAATGCAAAATTGTATGTTTGACTTAAGTTAAAAAAGAAGAAAAGATTAGTTAACATTCCACAGCCTTCCACATAACACTTTTTTTCTTCCGTCTGTATCTGGTTTTAGTAAAAACAGAAATGAAGCATATAAAACCAAATAGAAAAATTATAACAGCTGTAGAATTATATGGATCTAGAGACCAACATCACAATAGACTGAATCAATGAATATTGAGTATTGTTGCATCTTTTCTAAATATTTTATTCAGTCCAAACATTCTCAATTATTTCCGGCACATATTGATCAGTTATATTTATCCCATTTATTCTAGTGTTTAATAAATGAATTTATCTTCAAATTTACTGTGAATATTACTTTCCCATTTTGTAAATCTAGGGCTGGTTGTTTTCTTTACTATTTTTTTTTCTTTTTTTTTTCTTTTTAGTAATTGCCTTTTTTCCTGCTGCCACAAGATTAGCTCAAACAGGAAATGCATTCAGAATCAGCTGCGATCTCAACAATTATCCATTCACAAGCTTTGAAAAACATGAAACATTTGTCTCTGAAACATTCCTGGGTGACATTCCCAGCATTCTTGCCTCGTCTGAGGCTCACTTAATCTCAAAACCGGACACGCTAGTAATACTTGTTCTTCAGAAATTATCCATGTACCTACAGGATACTTTCTCTTAGTTGATCTACTTTAGTTTAGACCAACTAAATACCACATTAGCTGATACAACCGAACACACGCAGGTCAGTAAAAGGAGGAGTTGTGAAAACCTAAACAGGAAGTAGTAGCCAGATATATTGTGTTGGGGTTTACCTGTCATTTCCTGCTCTGGCGGTAGAGGCAGCAGCTCCTGCAGTCGTACATTATCGCCCCCATGTGGCACTGACCCGTAATGGATTCTTTAAAAAGAGAAACAAAGCTCTAAACCAGCCTGAGTTTTTCTTTTCTGTCTGCAGGTGTACGTCCCGGCGAGTGAGAGACCTCTGGTGGCAAGGCATCCCTCCAAGTGTCAGGGGAAAAGTGTGGAGCCTGGCTGTGGGCAACGAGCTGAACATCACACATGGTACATTATTATTATTATTATTATTATATTTTTTTTGTTGTTTTCAGTTTTAATTTAAACTTACAGAGTTCTAGTTCAGCTTACTAACCTGTTTCCTCTTCCAGCTCTGAAACAGACAAATAAATCTAAAATCTTCAGGTTAACATTAAAAGGCAGTGATATCATTTTTCAAACACTAATCTGTGTCCTTATTGGTTGAGTAATTTATTAATATACTTAATTGAAATCTAGGTAAGAAGAGTTAATTATACAGGAGAAGTGATATAATCCTCCTATGGACCCATTGGGATTGAGAATGTTTACAAATCATCCAGGTAAATTAGTGTTTTAGAATTTATCCTGTAAAACTAAATTAAAGGAAGCTAGGTTTGCTAACTGTTTTCTAAGCTAGATCATGCACTGTATGAAAAATGATCTGCACTGTTGATGGAAGTGTACCTACCACTGATGAAAAAATGTGCAGTTTAACGGCTCAAAATGTGACGCCTCCTCTGCAAACTGGAGGAAACGACATGTTGGCTTTCAAGATCTCTGCTGTATAAATATGCAGGTAGTGGATGTCGTAATAAAACTCCACATGTTCCTGGCACTTAAGCTTGAATATCGTCACCTTCCTAAAATAATACCCAAGACATTTTTTTTTACCAAGAAATGACTTGGGTATTATTTTAGGAAGTTGACTGTTTGGATCCTCAAACATGTTTTTGAAAAGACGTTCTTTGCACATAAAATATTTGCTTTTGTTCACATCAGTGCTTCTGATTATCGCCATGTCGTTCTGAAAGAACAAGGTTAAAGGTTCCTCTGCAGCTTTCAAGAACATAACATTTAATCTCCAGCCCTGAGTGTAGAAGAGGCTCATTAGATGCATGAAAAATCCAAAATATCTTTTTCCTTTATCACAATATTCAGCTGGTAGCTTTTATTTATTCTAAATGCCTTTGTTGGGCGGTTCATAGATACTTTGTGTAGGAATATAAACCTGCTGATGAGAGGTGAATGTTGAACATGATGGTCACTGGTGCTCCACTCATCAAATTCAGTACTTGGATCTGAACACTAGAGGGCAGCAACAAGTAGAATAAACGTTTTCTGAAATGGAGTTGTGGTTTCTGTAACCACCTCTCTGTCCTCTCATCTTGTTCTCCGCTCATCGTCTTTAACCTTTGCCCTCTCCTGTCTCATATTGATTGATTTGCCGTCCCTGCAGAGCTGTATAACATTTGTCTGGCCCGGGCGAAGGAGAAGTGGAGAAGCACAGCAGTTCTCACCACTGACACCGAAGGTAAGAGACTAAACTCAAAATGTGGATTTCTTTGTTTTTCATTTCTGATCCAAGTAAAACTCCCACATGACACAACGGGTTTTCTTCAAGACGTTTTAGATTCTTCGGACCGCGAGTCGAGCCTGGAGCTCATCAAGCTGGACATCTCCAGAACTTTCCCCCAACTGTGCATCTTCCAGCAGGTGAGCAACAGGAAGCTACATGAAGGTTGTATCCAGAATGTAGATGCAGTCATGTTGAACCTAATTAAAAAGCTCCGCCATGTTGGAAGCTGTTTAAGTGGAAGCGAAGCTCATTCCTGGTTCTTCATTGGTTCTCTGTTGATGTTCAGGGCGGGCCTTATTATGACGTGCTGCACAGCATTCTGGGAGCGTACACGTGCTACCGGCCAGACGTCGGCTATGTAAGTCCATCCAAACACTTCCCTACTTCCTGTGTTGAGATTACATCTCACCTCTGTCATGTTGGTTATTTACCATACATACATATGTGGATTTATCTTCAGATACATATATATAAAAAAGAAATTATTTTGGTGTTTTTGTTGTTTTATTGCCACCTCACTGCAATGAAAATTTACCCAAGGGAACAATAATAGTCTCACTAATACTGATAATCCATGTTTAAATCACCTCCATCTTTTTTATGATCAAACACGCTGTTGGGGTAAATTTGATCTCGTTCTTATGTGAAATGAATTGCAAGTCAAAATATACAGTCTTTAACTAGAACAATATACCCAGACTATAATAATAATAATGCATCATATTTTTATAGCACTTTTGTAGACACTCTGACGCTTTACAAGAGAAGAAAAAAATAATTAAAAAGAAAATCTAATCATTTTGGTCCCTGATTAATTAGAAGAACAAGATTTATTTGTTTAGTTTTTTTTGTTTTTTTTGACAAAATGATCTCTGAAAAATGGCATGCTAAATTGTAACAAAAAATATCTTTAAAAAATAATAAAGTAATAGAAAAATGTATAAAATAAGTTACAGAGCAAGCAAAGTGAGTGAATTATGTAAAAGTTAAGATGAAATGAGAACTAAGTGTTGTAGAACTGGCTCACATTTTATACCATTGAGCTCCTCTGTAATTCTGTAGGTTTTCTAATTATTCAAACAGATATTTAAGGCCTTTTTGCCTCTTTCTGTGTTCGACACAGATGAGAGATCAGTCAGTGTTTGAGTTTCAGCTGGTCGGACAGATTTGTTTCAAATTGTCCAATTTCAGTTTTTACAGCGTCGGCACAATTGATGAAGCCATTCCACTAAAAGGGCTTTGAAATGAAGTTGTCATTAAAACAAAACATGACGACCGCAAAATTATGACTCCCAATTACATCACACTACTTAGTTAAATTGAGATATTTAACTCCTCATGAGTACAGTTACTGTTTCTAGTTGTAGTTTTCACACATTTCCAACCTTCATGTCTGTAGCGGTCACAGTCAATCCGATACGTCTCTATAGGTGTCGTTTAAGGCTATTTTCCCTCGTCGTTTGCCCTCTTCTCTACCAGCTTTGGGGAAAAACCCACTATGTCACAGTATAGTGGAACATTCTTAGAATATCGCAGCATTAGCATAATATTTTACCCTGTAATTTAACACCACAGAGATGCTGTGGGGAAATACTAAATGGACTTTCTGCTGTTGACCACAGGAATTCTTGTAGAGCGTAAAAAGGTAAATATAGCGTATCACAAGCCTCCCACACAACACCAACACCCATGCTTTTTATCATTAAGCTGTTAGAGTGCAGCGCAAGTAGATGTCAGCTTCTCGGATCTAATTTTCACCTGAGTGGGCGCTGTGGAGAAGCTGAGTGGGTCCATGTTATGAAAGGTGAGCAGTCGATATCAGCTATGACTGGAGTTTCAACTGCGTATGAAAAGTTCAAAACCAATAAAACATGCTGTTGGTGTGATTAATAAGAACTCTAATTGATCAGATGAAAAAAAAATCAGTTTTATCTTCAGTAAAGAAATAAATTTTTTATTGGTCCTTGTTTAATCCTGATAGTGTCTTAGTTTTGGTGAATAATGAAACTTTTAATAAGTTGTTTCTGATTAATATTGAACAAAAACACAATCTAGGTCTGCAGGATGGGAAAAAATGTCTGATTTAAAAAAAATGTATTTGCTGAAACTGAAACTCAAACACAGACTGATCTCTCTTCTGTACATTGATTTCACATGTCAAATCAATGTCACTTTTTTATTCCTTTTTAGTAAATTATTTTACAGGATGTCTTAAAAAATCTTAAATTTATGATAACACTTTATTTGAAGGGGTGTGCATAAGACTGACAATAACACTGTCATAAACATGAACGAGTCTTTATAAATGTCTGACTGTTGTCATGAAGTGTCATTTGGTAAATAATGACACTTTTAATGCAAAGTTGCTTTAAAAGTTGCATTAAAAGTCCATTAAAAGTGCCAACTTTGCAGGATTTTGTAAATGACAATTTAAATTTAATTAATAATGATCTTGAAAAGGCTTAATTTTGGTGAAACCTGCAGAAACTCTATTAAATTCTTGAATTTAAAAGCTCAAAATAGTAAAATTACTACTGTCAAACTTCAATTTAATCTAAAATGATGAGGGCTCAGGACAGTAAACAAAATAAAATGAGAAGCTTTGACACAACTAAAGAACTTTATTGTTCAAATAATTGTATTTTTGAGCTTTGCTTTTTAGCGAATCATTCTGTGAAATTAAAAAGTCATCACCTCACGGAGCGCTCCTTTGAATCTGTTTGCACATGTGAGCTGTGATGTCGGCTCTGTTGCTGTTCAACCGCAGCCTCACTGTTGCTGTTTATACACCTTTATTGAAATGACTGTGACTTCCTGCGCTGACCCCAACCCATCTCTGCACACACATCTGTGCTCTCACCACTGCATATACAGTTTATGTGCATCAGCATCAGTTTATGTGAATCTCCTCTGTTTTTGGTCTGATTAGCAATAAATGCTCCTGGTATTGACAGAGTGAAAGTTCAGGTGTTGAGTCATGGCCGTGCTCTGAGTCTCTCAGACACAAATCACTCTGACTCGCCTCTGTAGCTGTCAGTGTTGCCCGTTAATGGCTGTGTTCTTTAATTTCTTCTTACTGCGGCGCTCAGGTGCAGGGGATGTCGTTCATCGCCGCTGTGCTCATCCTCAATCTGGACACAGCCGACGCCTTCATAGCTTTCGCCAACCTGCTCAACAAGCCCTGTCAGATGGCCTTCTTCAGAGTCGACCACAGCCTTGTTAGTAAAACACACACGCACACACATGCTGACACTCAGAAACCACATCATACATAAAAATCACACGTGGGGAGCCTCTTTACAAACTCCATACTTATTCTGACGGAATGTTTGGGTAGGAAATAGAATTAAAGGGTTTCTCAAAAACTACGCAGGGACTTTACCCTTGGGATTTACCCATCAGATATTAATATCTGTATCTATCCCAATATTGGGGGAGAAAAAAATCTTTGAGTATTGGTGAACCATAAGGTTGGATCTGAGCGACATAATGTTTTATCATTTATTTTCCATAATATTCAGAAATCCTACTTGCTCTTTCTGAAGTATTTAAAAGGTTTGCTGCAGTTTATTTTTACATTTGACCAATGTAGTCAATCTATTTTTGTTTTAGCAAATTAAGGTTGTTATTTTTACATTTGACCAAGCTTGTTTAAGTTTGCTGTACTGGTGCAGAGTTATCAGATCAATGTTTTATTCAGTACATTTATTTCTATGTTTAAAAAAACAAAGAAACGTTTTAAATCAATTCAGCTGTTTCTCTGCATCAGATAAACGTCAGATATCGGTTTTGGAAGTGAATAAAGTGCATCCCTACTTTATCCTGTGCAATGACTGTTAAATGTTGGTTTCTTTGTTTCCATGGTTTCCTCTCTCTTGTTTCCAGATGTTGACGTACTTTGCAGCGTTTGAAGTGTTCTTTGAAGAAAATCTACCAAAGCTCTTTGCACATTTCAAGAAAAACAACTTGACTCCTGATATTTATTTAATTGACTGGTGAGTTTGTCACTTTTACACGTTTCTACAGCTTTTTATTTTTTAATTGACTTACTCTGAACTTGACTGGCTGCTTTAGATAGTTTTGACCCAAATCTTAAAGTTGCCCTGTCAGTCGGCGTGTGGAGCTGGTAATGTGTTCACCTGCATGCAGAGTGAACTTTACGCTCCATGTTGCTGCAGGGGAACTTCATGTTGCCTGCGGGTCACATTCAGAACCTCAACTGGGTTTCTGAGAAAACAGGATGGGCTCAGTTTGCACATCGGTCTGTGTTAGTGGTCTGCACCTTCCACTGGAGGAAATTCTGTTCACTCTCACTTGCTACTCAAATAGCACCTCCCATTAGACAGTACAGTTTTAACCATGCTTAAATGCGCATCCCCTTTGGCAGATAATGTCATATGTCATTTTATTCCACCTCTCTCTTGTAGAGAGGTGGAATAAACAGTTCTTATCACACTGTTTAATGAGGTATTTTAACAGCTATATGAAACAGTGGGTGTCAAACCACAAACTGAGAATTTTCATCCTTAGCTACGTTTTCATTGAGCATAGAATTGCACAAATTAGAGTTACAAAAACAAATGCACTTAACGGCAACGGCAGTTTTCAAAGAACTCACATTTTTACAATAAAAGGTTTATGAGCCAGGATGAGTTATTATTTTTTTAACTGTGTTGAAATTTGGGCATTTTGCAAAACTGCGATATAAACACTTGATTCACATCATCCCTGTTTGTGGACAGCAACTTGTTTATGACCAAGTTTATTCCCGTGTTACTTTTTTATTGCATTTTTTTGTTTCATGGAAACACTGCTATCGCAAAATTGTTTTCTTTATTTCAACATTAACAAAGTATTGAAAGTTTTGCTCACATTTTTAATGGAAATGCTGCTGTTCTTAATGAGGAAAACATGTTGCAAGTTACAAGTTGACAGTTTCAGACACGACTGCTAACACCTGCTGAGAAAGTCTGTCGTAGATAATTGGATCTTTGCAATTTGGTAACGGGTTCAATGAGGTCAACAATCGATCAAAACAAACCTTGCACCCCAGAAAAATCGCTCCTGTTTGTTTTGTTTAATCAGTGATGGTCACACGAGTCACATGTGTTCCACAAGGCTTTGTGTTCAGACTCCCAAACTAGTGCAGGGGAAAAAGTGTCCAGACTGTCTTGAGTGAGTTCACATCATGATTTTTAGCACCATTTAAGTTCTTTCTGATCACTCAGATCAGACGATGATTCCTGGTCTGAAAGTTTCCAGCTAATTCTGACGGTAGTGGACTGACATCATGAATGTAAATGAATTGATTACCCCTAAATAAACTATTGCCAGCCTCTGTTGTCTCTTGCAGAGAGATGCAGTTTTTATCTTGGCTGCAATTTACAGTCTTCCTCCTCTTTCTTTTTTTTTCTTTCCTCCCAGGATCTTCACACTGTACAGCAAGTCTTTGCCACTGGACCTGGCGTGTCGCGTGTGGGACGTGTTCTGCAGGGACGGCGAGGAGTTCCTGTTCCGCACGGCGCTGGGCGTGCTGCGCCTCTACCAGGACGTCCTGACCTCCATGGACTTCATCCACATGGCTCAGTTCCTCACCCGGCTCCCTGACCTCATCCCCCCTGAGCAGCTCTTCCAGCACATCGCAGCCGTTCACATGACCAGCCGCAACAGGAAGTGGGCCCAGGTACTGGTTCATCCACTGCGTTTGTTTCACAGTGCATTGCAAAAGGATTCACTTTCCTTGGACTTTTTTTTTTTTAACGATATTATATATTAATGTATGTGATACACCAACACAACGTACCACATGACTGTGAAGTGCAAGGAAAATTAAATACAAATCTGAAAAGTGTGGCTTACTAGTAGTTCTACGACCTGGCCAATACCAATATTGATGGCAATATATCGTGCATCATTAATTCTATTGTTTGCTGCACCCTCTATTTTTCACAAATTTATACATTTCAGATTTAAAAGTGTTCAGTCAGAGGCTTCTTCTGAGCCGCTGTAATACAGACTGCTACAGGAGACCCTTCCTTGAGACCCCACTTTTCCTTTAGGGTTAAAGTATTCTTGATTCGAATGATCTCTAATTCATGCGCCGGTCTGTTTTACTCCTTTGACTAATTTTAGCATTTTAGAAACACAATTAGAAAAAGTTATGAATGCTTCCTGTTGTGTATTTTCTGCCTTATTTTATTTATTTTCATGCCACCTGTGAGAAACGAGGAAGTTTAAAAACGTCTCTGCTGCCTTCCATCCTCTCAGGTCCTGCAGACACTGACAGAGCAGAAGAGATCCGGAGCGAGGCTGTCCGGAGCCGAGGCGCTGAGCTGAGGTCAGAGGGAAGGTCACACACTAATCCACTCAGATCCCCTCCAGCTTTCAGGGCATCCTGCACCTGAAAGAGACAGAGACACCCCCTCCCCCCCACCTCACATCAACTTATGGGGGAGAAGTAAACTACTGTAGCTGCTGAGATGGAGCTCTCCTTCGTGTTGCCGCTCAGACCCTAAACCAGCATCCTAAAGGAGGGTCTGCCGGTCAGGAAGCACCGGGAGGTGAAAGGAATACGAGGCCTTATTTTCCTGTTTTACTCCCCAACACCCACCATGAAGCCCAGCAGTGAACTGGAAACTGTAGCTGGGAAACTGTGAAGAATGTATCGCACTCCCACCGTCATGAACACCAGGCTGAGTCAGATCTCCTCAGGCAGAGGGAGGAAACCACAGAGGTACCACTGAAGTTCCTCCACCAGTCTCTCCACCCGGCGCCGGGTCCTCTGCTGTCGGCTACCTGAACCGCGTTCCACTCGTCTTGTCTCTTTCTTCCTCTGGTTACCGTAACGAGAATCACAAAGCCCTTTTTATTATTTTTTTTATTTTTATTTTTTTCCCCCAGATGTGTACCAGTCAGGGAACATCACTCTTATCTTTAATTTCCACTCTTTGCTTTCAAAAAGGCCATGCTTGTTTATAATGTGGCCAGTGGATTCTGTTTGCACATCTATCATTCCCTCATGGTGTGTGTGTGCGCGTGTGTTTTATTTAATTAGTCAGGCTTGTTTTCTGAATCATTCCATTCTGTCGCGCTAAAATCCACCAAGCTGCTACTCGATCACATGCTGACTCTGCAGCTTCTATCCAACATGCAAGTAATGAGAACTCTTCATCGAGGTCGTATTATAAGCTGCCTGGAAAATTCTTTTTATTTTTGCATCAATGAAACTGGGTTAACTTAAAAAAAAGTGGTGAAGTTGGTCTAAACACTGCAGATGTTGATTTCTTTTTCATGCTTTTAATGTGTTGGTGGTACATTTCAGCTTTGTAGTGTCCTGGAGTGTGAAGTCTTTTTGTGCGGTTATTTAATATTTATCGAAAATGTGATGAGACATACAATTGAAATGAAGGATGTGGCGAAGTTCCTCCTCAGCAAGTGAGAGGAGTGTGAACATGTTGCATCAGACAAGCCGACACGTGTAACTATGTTTTACTGTTGAGACGGAACCGGTTTACTTGATTTACTAAGTGATTGAAGAAACATTTTATTAGTCTTTGTTAAAATTTGTCCAGATAGCTGTGATAGTAAAATATGAACTCTGTATTCTCAAGCAAGATCTGCAGTTTTAGTGTGCAAGTTCTGCCTAGCCGATACTGTAAATTCAAGAAGGAGCCGTCGGAGGCTGATGGTGACAGTTTAAGAGCTTTAATATAAAGTATAATTCATGTCTGAAGCTGCAATATGTCATTGATTTTTAAACATGAATGCATGAATTGATGAAGTTTCCCAACAAACTATTTTTCTTACATTTTATTTTAGCACTTTCTTCCATGAGGCATCCATATTGGATCTTGAAGTTGCAGCTGGGGAGGCTCCTCCCACTTTTGGAACAGGCTCCAATACATTTTGAAGAACACTTGTAGACATAGGCTACTGTAAGTTTCTCACAGTATGTAAGTAAAAACGAGAATGTTATTCCTGCTGTAAAATAATATGACAGATTATTGCAGTCAGGGCCGGATTTAGAAGTACAAGGGCCCAAACTAGTTTTGGTGCCATAGAAAAAAAAATCTAACTCATGCAAATTACAGAGCATAATAGATCCTGTGTATGTCTGCAGATGACTCCATTTTGGCCCCAAAGTGATTGGTTTCAAATATTTGAGAAGTTTAAATTAATAGAAAAAAACACGGCATGCAAAATTAGTCCACGACCTTAATATGAGGTATGATGTTTGCGAAAGACGCAAAGTACACACAAAAAAGTGTTTTGTTTTGGGTGGGGGGTTTGAGGAGCCCTGGGCTACTGCCCATGTCGGCCCTTTCTAAAGTCTGGCTCGAATTGCAGTTACAGTTTGTCAGCCAGTTTGTCTTTAAAAGTGAGGGGAAGGTGTAGCTCTTAACTGGAACTTTATTAAATTATACTTTTTTTTTTTTTCTTTAAGTGTGAGTTAAGAAGCTGTGAATTCTTGCTTTAATACCAGAAACTTTCCCCCACCTAAACACACATTAACACACTACACGGCTGCTCCTGGTTTAAACTCTGCTGCTCCAAAGCGCAGCAGGATGAGTTCAAAGTACGACTGGCTGTAAATGTCTTGGATGTTGGGGATCAGATGTTGGCTCTGCTTTAGTCAGACTTCTGTGGCCTTCACAGTGGATTCACACTGTGGTAAACGTGTCATCCCATCATAACCAGGTGACGCCTGCATTTATATTGCCGCCATCTGTAAAGTTAAAGTAAGGACCACATGAAACACCTAAAAATTTATTTCTTGAAACTTTTCTTTATTTTATTTTTTTAAGCCCCAATTTTAATCTAATCAGGTTGAAAGCATAGAAATCTGATTGGATCTGAAGGTCAACTGTGGATAAAATTGCCGTTTCCTCTTGCTTGTTTTGCTGCTGATTTTTTATTTTTTTATTTTTTGAGGCTACTTTTGTTTTCTGTGAAAATCTCCTCTCAGTGGGACCGCGCTCTCTAAGTACACCGAAGTCTTGAGATGACTTGAAACCAAAAATCGGTTCTGACTTGTCGGATTCTTCTCACTCATCTTTTGGCTGTCTCCAGACAGTTTTCTGTTTCTTTTCTGCTTTCACATCATCATCTTTCTGCACTTCACCCTCCCTCCCCTCCACCCACCATTCAACTCCTCCACTGTGGTTTTTTTAAAAAACCACACAGGACTGCAATAAAGCTTTTTGCACAAACATGTCAGTCTTTGCATTGAGTTGTGTCTCGCATCATCACTTCATGTCATCGGTCACAGTTAAACTGGTTTCCGTCTTTTTGTTTTCGTGTTGTTTGCACTGACGTTGCCGTGCCGATCTTTTCTCTGTAATGCGTGCTTGTGGTAAGAAGGTAATTGCTCAAAGATGTTGGTTTCTAACATGTTACATTAAAGGTGAAACCTGGTGTTATCTATCAACACTAATTGTCCTTTCTTTAATCCAAAGCACTTAAAACACACAAAACCCCTCAATCATCAGTGTCACTTTCCTTGGCTCAGTAATCGGGTTGATTTGTTGGTTTTATTTTATATCGTCACTTTTGTTTTGGTTTTTTCTTGAGACCTGTGTACTGTTGAGGACTGAGGGTCGACATGCAACTGTATCTCACTTGAAAATGTACATAAATGATGGTTTTATCATAATAAAAAGCTGTACATACCCTCCTGCTTTTTTTTTTTGAGGCTTTGTTAAATCTACAGATGCATCTAAAAAATTTTGATTGTGAAAAGAAATATTTTTGGACACTTTGGTTACGATAAAGACCAGCCTGTGGTTCTGTTGAGGCATAATGGAAGCCCAGGTGTTGGGTTGGTGCTTTTCATCTTCCTCTTCCTCTATAGAGAATCTTTGACGGTACGCCAAAGATTTTCTACAGGATTCAGGTCATGAGAGTTTCTGGCCAATCGAGAACAGCATCACCATGGCCACTGAACCAGCTTTGACAGTGTGGGCTGAGTTAGAAAATGAAATCAGCATCTCTTGTCAACAGAAAGAACCAAAAGTTGCTCTAAAATGTCCTTGTAGATGGTAGACTGCTTCCCAAACCTTCACAGATTGTAGAAACTTTACTCTCAACTCCAAGGATTCTGTGCCTCTCCACCTTTTTTTCTAAAAACTCTGGGACCTTGACCTCCAAATGGAATCCTTTGTTTTCATCTGGAAAGATGACTTTGGATCACCAAGTTGGGTTAAACTTAAGCAGGTTGTTTAATAAAAATGACCTTGTCATCAAAATTGTAAGCGTTACCTAAAAACAAGACAAACCTGGATGATGACTAGGTTTACCAACGTTTGCCTAGTCAGTCACTTTTTCCTAAAGCGGTCACTAGAACTACGAAGGACAAGAGGAATTTACCGAGAAAGAAAAACGTCATGCATTGTTCCACATTCTAGGAATGATGCATGGCACTTAGAAATATGTCTTTGTGTAACTTGTAGCGACTCTCGTCTCATTCTTTAATGTGCTTTGAGGATGTTGCAGTTTTTCTTGATATTTGGTGTTGATATTCTGACAAATTTTAGAGATGTTTCCAGAATGTTTACAAATGAGACGCACAAGCTCCTTTTCAAGAGCAACCTGGCAAGATAGAGTTTACAAGTTTCAGCATTCACATCCCAACGATGGCGTATGCTACTTTCAAAGGCATCAAAGTATGAAGTAAAAGAAAAAAAAAAAGTTAAACATGACCATCAAAAGCAATTGCAATTAGTAAACCTCTTCTTCTTTCAGCAGTGCTTTCAGTTCACCGAGTCTCAATTGCTCTGTCAATTTAGCCTTTCACTGAAAGTCATTCCAGACTGAGGGGGCGGCGTATTTAAATGCCCTCTTACTAATCAGTTCAGTTGTTTTTCTCTCGAACGCAGGTATGATGCTTCCAATGCGTAGGATTCATCTGGACCTTGGTCCATGAACGGATTCTGCTTGATAACAGCAACAGATCTCCCTGCTGCTGATGCACCTTTTCTTATCACAACCCAACAGATTTACTTTCACAAGTATATAATGCTCCACTTGTGATATATAGAAAATATACATCAAGTACCGGACGCCGAAACCAGGAACCGAAATCTGAACGACACTATCACCGTTGTAAATTGAATAATTTAGGTCAATTCCCTAATTTAATTCAGTTATGTGAAAAAGCCTTATTTTCCTCATATATGGAAGTAATTCCTCTGTAGATTAATCTCTCAGAAATTTCTCTTCTGTTTGAATCCAAACTGGGTTAAGTTGTCTCATTTCAAGATCAAGGCAACCACAGAAAGAGACAACCATGTGTGGTGAGGACCTCCGATACAGACTGGATAGAGATAAACCTTAGACTTTAAAGGTTCGCCAAGAAGCCACAGCCAATGAGGTCATATGCAAATGGAAGGAAATCTGCAACCACCAATATAATCTGTGTCTGTTTGGTCAAGACTCGAAATTAGCAGCAATGCTGAGATGAATTATTGTTCAAAAATATCTTTGGTTTTGGCCATCAAGAATGTTTAATAAGTGCATTCTGGGAGTCCAAGTATTGATCAGTGTCTGTATGCAGTTCAGTCCTTGTTTTTCAGCCGTGTTGGGCCCAGCAGTAATATAGATATATGGTGGGCTTTTTTTTTTTTTTCAGGAATCGGTTCAAGACGTTTGAGTGAGTTTTCAAACCAGAAGCATGAGAAACGTGCAGAAAACGCAACATATAAATCTCAACGTCACCTTTGTATTGTTTCTCTCATTGTTTAGTAAGAACCAGTGTTGTGCTCCGTCACCATCTTGCTCGACGGATGCAGCGGTGGTCAGACCGCGGCTGCGTTCCCTCTGTACTCCTCCATCATTTCTCACTGAGTGGAAAGTTTCACTTGCAGTCTCTTCATAACCACACACCCTCCTACTTTAACCCCACTGACACCTTGTCACTCCTCCTATCCATTTTGAACCCTGATGCCCCCCCAGACTCTGTGTTAGTCTTCATCATCATTGTCATCACCTCCCGAGGAACATCTGGTCATCATGAAGGCCGAACACGTCTTCCTGCTCTGCATCCTGGGAGCCGCTCTGCTGTCCACTGTCCTCTGCATCAGTAAGACCACAGCCAGACTGCAGCTGCGTCTCCAGGCTGTCAGATGATTCGTTTCATGTGATCTTCTTGTTCGCAGATGGAATTGGACCCGACGACTGCTGCTTCAAATTCTATTCACGAAAGATGAGGAAAACTGCCATCCGCTCGTACTACTTCACTGATTACCGCTGTCCCAAGGCTGCAGTCATGTGAGTAACTCAAACCTCCAACTGGATTCATGTCAGTCAAGTTTTGAACGAGTTCTAAGAAGATGAATAGGTAGGTAGGGATTTTCTCTTAGGAAAATTATCATAAGAGTAATGTCAATTATGCTTAGAACTACTAGAGATGTTTTGTATTAACATTACCACTGGACGAAGTGTTGACGGTATTCTTACTTTCGAATCTCCTTTCTTTTCGTTTAGTTTGGTCACAGAACAGAAGGGTCGTCACATCTGCGTGGATCCAAGTCTCCTGTGGGTTGAAAACATGATGAGGCATCTGGATGAGAAGGACTTGAAGTGAACCTCTTGCTCATCCTTTCATCTTTCTTTGCTTTGTTTCATCCATCATAAAAGCTGGAGAACATTGGTGGCATATATTTAGATATACTCAAAGCTTTTTGCTTCCAAGCAGAGTCATTTCTCTGACTGTTTCAGTGGTTTTGTTATCTTGACGGGTTAACCTCACTGGAAACCCGTTTTGATTTTATCTTGTTTTCTGATGTTTTATAAAGTGATCTGCTGTACCTGTGGATTTAATCTAAAATAAAAAAAAATACATTGATCTGTTTTTGTTCTGTGTATTTCTACATTGCTCAGGCTTATAATAACTTCTTTGGAAAGACAAGATGAAAAAATGAGAAAATCAGATCAGTAGATATGAGGTTTCCACAAGTTTCAAGAAGTTTCATTTAAGATCTATAGATCTGAATTAAATAGAGGAACAGCATTCATTTTCTTATAAACAAGTTAAATACATTGGTCAGAAGCAGCTGGTGTTTTCCAGCTCTGACATGTGACTTGAGTATTTTTACACCTGAATTATCAATGATGTGGTTTGGAAATACCTGTTACCAAATAGATAAACAGAACGGACAGACCGATACTTTATTAATACCCACATAGGGAAATTTATGTAGCACCTAACACTCCCAAACCACACACACCATCAGTACAGTACTATAAAAACCAGTAATATTTGTGTTATTTATAAATGCTCATGTCAGCAGGTGTTGTGCAGCTACAGCTCTAGAAAAAATGAAAGAACCGCTGCACTGAAAACCTCCAGGTTACTCAACCTAATGTTGATTTCTGAACTCTTCCTGAGTTCAAACATCAGTGTTGTTGTTTCTAAGTGAATATGAACTTGTTTTCTTTGCATTATTTGAGGTCTGAATGCACAGTACCTGTTTTTTCTTGTTTTGACCATTTCTCCTTTTCTGCAAATAAATACTAATTTGTTGCTTGGAATTTCAGAGACATGTCAGTAGTTCATTTTACTCAAACATAGATCTATAAAAGAGAATATGATCATTTTAAGTGGTCTCTTAATTTTTTCCAGAGCTGTTTATTCGGTTGTCATGGTGAGTGATTGAGCACTGGACAACTAGAGCCAACAAACTATTCTCCTAACCAAACAAAACCATTAAGTCAGACGAGTCTTAATGTCTGTTGACCAACCAGTGACCTCAGGTCCATTCCTCCAGAGCTGCTGTCCTTCATCATCATCATCATCATCATCATCAGTCATTCAGCTCTGCAAAGTGTGACTGTAAGATCCCAAATGCAGATAAATGTTTGTTTTTGTCTCTGAATATTATTTATTTGCCTTTGTGGAGAGTCGAGGTGAACAAACTGTCCCTGGTGTGACAAAGTCACACATTGAGCAGAGCGTATCCTGTTGGGTTTGTGGTCTAAAAATGTTTAGCCTGGCTGCACACACACACACACACCCACGCGCACACACACACACACGCACGCACGCACGCACGCACACACACACACACACACACACACACGTTTGTGTTGCTATCTTTGTGGGGACTTTCCATTGACTTCCATTCATTTCTACAGCATAACCTGACCTTTACCCTTTTCCTAACCCTAACCCTACCCAAAACTCAATTCATACCTTAGTCCTAACTCTGACCCCTGACCCAAAAATAGGGTTTCCCCTTGTGGGGACCAGGCTCCGGTCCCCACAAGGAGCAATTGGTCCCCACACTGTAGGATATGTCAGGAAAATTGTCCCCGCAAGGTATTACAAACAAACGCACACACACACACACACACACACACATATGAAATGGCTTTAATGTCGACTGCAGCTTACAGCAGGTCGTTCAGGTCGCTGTAGTTCTGCTAAATGTTGTTATTGTTTAGTTTTTAAGAGAAACTGAAAAAGCCGAACTTGTCAGAGTACCATTGCTTCAAGACTTTTAAGGATTTGTCTGAACCAGTATTTTTTTTCAGTGGGGAATAATTTTTCCATTCAAAATGATACAATTTGTAAAAACTGTATCTAGAGTACTGGATGTACAGATTTGAACTGCAGATTCTCTCTAATCCAGAGTCTGAACAATTCATGGATTCTCAAATATATTGAAATATGTTACAGGAACCCACTAATATTTATAATGTTAAAGAGACAGGACAGTCTTCAATAAATCCATCAATTTTCTAATTTGAGTTACATTTATAACAATTTTGTTGCCAGACACTGATTCAAATTGTAAGAACTCTTCTTGGTTTTGAAAGCTTCACCTTGACTTATTACTTGTTGTTTTTGACAAATTGTTCAACTTTTGCCTTTTCTGACCACAATTGTTTTTCTCCAGAAGTTATTTGACTTGTCCATGAGGCCTGGATCCAGGAAATAGAAACCACTAGAGGCAGCAGGAAGAACCAAAGGTGTAGTTAAGGACTGTGGCAGAGAGATGGAAGGTAAGGCAAGTTTATTTTTATAGTTTATTTTTATTGCACAATCTTTACATTTAGCAAGCAAGAAACATTACATTACAGTAGCACTATAATAAAGACTACAATTAACATTACAGACATAATAGATTTTAAAATAAACTTTATAAAAACAAACAAGGATGGTAAATTCAAAGCAAAATATTTGCTTGAAATAGAAAAGCTTTAATACCAAAATCATGACCACATTGCCAGTTCACTTCACATGATCTGATAAAGCAGAACAGCAGGCAGATCCTTTACAGGGTCTTCATCTCCAGACTCTTAACAATATTCTGCACCCACTGTTCCTTTGAATCCACACAGATGCGGCGTGCCCTGCGTGTTATTAGGCTGAAAGAAAAAAGCACAGATTTCTCTTTCTCACAAAGGAGGAATGGGAAAAACAAACTTCACTTTGAGTAAAACAGAACTGATCATTTTATAACGGAGAATAACAGAAACAGTTATCAGTACTTACATAACTCCATTTGTGGCACAGCGAGCATCAGTCCTGTAATATGAAGTGATGAGGTTTTTGTTCAACCGGTTTCTGAAGAATTGAAAGCAGCATTCATCAGGACCATTTGAACCTGAAAATAACACAGTTAGTTAATAAAGAGTTTGAATGAACATGAGATACAATGTTTAATTTTCCTTTGGGGTCAATAAACAAACTTTGAATTTGAATTGAATCAGAATCAGATTCCTTTTGTTTTGTTTGTTGTTTTATTGTTTTTCTTGTTTTGCAAGAAAGCACAAAATTGAATGTAAGATCAGCTGATCAGAGAATCGTCTCCAGGTGAACTTACTGTTGCAGAGGACTGTGGACAGCAGAGCTGCTCCCAGGATGCAGAGCAGGAGGATGTTAACAGCCTTCATGATGACCAGATGTTCCTCTGTGAGTGATGATGGAGACGCTCTGGGTTGTTTGAACAATCGGCAGACCGATGCTGCCTTTATCAAAACAGAGGTGTTAAAGAGGCAGGGTCTCCGTGGTTACACGGCGCCTGAACGCCTCTGACATGGTGAAACTTTCCACTTGGTTAGACGGAGAGATAGATTGAAGAGGAAATGCTGTGGGTCGACCAAAAAAAGCATGAAGTCAGTGAGCTGAAGAAATAAACACCATCACCGATCTCTATTTTAATCGTTGCTTTTGGGATAAACTTTTAAGTATGGAACAAGTAAATCCTTTAAAATGACAGTAAATGTGGGGTTAGGATTGGAAACAGACTAAATACACTTAGAAACAGTGCTGTGCTTTTGTATTAAACCCCTTTTCCTCTAAAATACCTAAATAAATTCACTAAATTAAATGTGTTTATTTGTAACTTGTTTAATGATGTTTTAAAGTTTTAATGCATTTTCAATTTAGGAGCAGAAAATCTTATTTTCGCCCCCTGCTGGTAAAAGTTAGCTAAGGTCATCTGTTGTAGAACCAGGAGTTACTTCTGTTAAACAGCAAACAGAAATAAAATAGACAGTTTTATGTTACTAGGTAAGTTGTGACCTTAAAAGGGATCTGTAACTACAGTACATTAATACTGAGTTAAACTTATATTACTTAAATATTAATTTTTAGGTGGCCCCGGTCTTTCTGCATGGAGTTTGCATGTTCTCCCTGTGCATGCGTGGGTTTTCTCCGGGTACTCCGGTTCCTCCCACAGTCCAAAAACATGTCAGGTTAATTGGCCTCTCCAAATTGCCAGTGTGTGTCTGCATGGTTGTCTCTGTGTTGCCCTGCGACAGACTGGCGACCTGTCCAGGATGACCCCGCCTCTCGCCCGGAACGTTAGCTGGAGATAGGCACCAGCACCCCTCCCGGCCCCCTGAGGGACAAGGGTGTAAAGAAAATGGATGGATGGATGGATTAATTTTTAGGACTAAAAACCAGTGTTGTAGTACTCGAGATCGGTCTTGGTCTCGAGACCATTTTTTGATGGTCTCGGTCTTGTATCGGACTCGGTCCCTGAGGAATCGGCCTTTTATTTCAAGACCAGTCGAGACCGCAACTGTGAAAATATCACTAAATGTACAGCATACTATCCAGTTTATTTATTAACATCGTTGTTTTCAGTGGATTCAAAATGCACCAATTAAAATCCAACCAATAACGTGTTTCTGTTACTCCCCCCCCCTCCTCACCTTTCACTCAGACGCGGCGCTCCAGACATGCGCAGTTGTTTTCTCTGAGCGGCAGAAGAT
>NW_015113385.1:179417-220606 GCF_001443285.1 Poecilia latipinna
GCCATTTTGAAGAAAAAAATAATCAGAATTCGTTAAGATAAGTAAAAAATAGTACAAACCACAGGGTGAAAATAGCAATATAAATGATTTTATTATTATATATTATTTTTCCATGATGCCTCCCCTGCCCGCACGTCACTGGTATGGAGCATTCCCAGTAGTGGGATGTAGCAGTGTTGTAGTACTCGAGATCGGTCTTGGTCTCGAGACCATTTTTTGCTGGTCTCGGTCACATCTCGGACTCGACCGCATTTGGTCTCGGTCTTGTCTCGGTCTTGGGTGCTGAGGACTCGGCATTTTATTTCCAGACCAGTCAAAACTGCAACTGTGAAAGTATCACTAATACTGTTGTTGAGAAAATAAATTTGGAATATGCTAGTTTTAAAACTTGTCTTGATTCAAATGGCCTATTTGTGGTTTTGAAATCAGTAACGTATTCTGGCCCATTGACCTTTATGTTACCTGTAGTTACAGCAGATGGTTTGCTAGGATCGTTTGAACTGCCTTTTGTCTGTGTTGGAAAACAATACAGTAGAAGTTCTAGCTTTTCACACTCATCTGTGAAAAGCCGTAAACACGGCAGGGGTTCCTGGCTTCAGATAAAGGGTCAGAGATAGCTCCTGGTTGGATGAGCAAAGATATGCCTTATTTGAATAAATTAAAGAAAAGAAGATAAAACTTTCTACAGAGTAACAAATCAGATTTTGCTCTTGCAATTCTCCAAAGATGTCTTTGCACGTCTTTGCCTTTCTTTCTTTCCTTCTTTCCATTTATGTCAGGTAAATGAATGTATGTCTCTGTTGTTCTGCAGTTTCTGTTGTAAGTTTATGCATTGTCTTATATTGGATTAAACTCTGTAATTCTGTGACGTCAACATGCATTGCTGTTTTCTTCTGAGTGACTACACGTGGCCGTCGCTGGGAGGACCTGGGATCCAAGGAAGAGAGAGAGCCAAACTTTTTCCAAAATTAACTAATTCATAGAAATCTTCCTTAATACTGTCCAGTTTATTTGTTAACATCGTTGTTTTCAGTGGATGCAAAACGCACCGATTAAAATCCAAGCAATAACCGCGTTTCTGTTACTACCCCCTCCCATCCCCACCTTTCACTCGCACGCTGCACTCTGAGACATGCGCAGTGGTTTCCTCTGAGCAGCAGAAGATGTCTGTCTAGTCGTCAGTAATAGAATAGCGCTGCATAAATCATAATAAATCCGAAGGCCACAAATAACTAAACATCGCTTTGCTTTCACTTGGAAAAGTAGCTCAAAGAAAGGTAAGCTCCATTGACGTGATGTTAGGAAAGCTAGCTGTACAGAGACACATAAGCATTTGTGATGAAAAAAAGTTCTCACTGCACTTAATTATTGTACGGAGGTGTTGACTGACTTGTTGCATATATGGGATAACGCTGTGTCCAAAAGTCCGCAATATAGTAATGTGGCATTCAGGAACAGTCCGATTCTTCTGAACGGCTCTTTACTTAGAAAATAGGTCTAGAGTGTCACTGAGAGCCATTCTTTTTTCTTGTAATGCTCTGCGTACACTGCAGTAGCTATCATTATTTTATGTAATTATGTACACTGATATTTTTTTAATTAACAAATAAATAAAACACAAGAACAAAAGAGCACACAGAGCATGCACATTGCTCTTTGATTGTTTTCGTTAAAAGTGGCAGCTGTAATGTCTGCCATGGTGTCGGACTACCTGGCTTCATGTAGCAGGAGAGAGGGTGAGAACAGTCACGGTGAGCGCCTTGTGCTTGGTTACTTCTTGCTTGTTGCTCCTTGGTCAGTGTTCATAGCTGAGGGTTATTTACCGTCAGGGCATTGCCTCAATTGCTATGTTTAATAATGCAGATAGTGATGGTTTCTGACATGACCAATATGGGCAAACACCCAGGGAATTATCTTTTTAGGGATGGCACGAGACCACCACGGATTGTAGCACAAAGATGGAAGCAAAGCAGANATTGTGCGGAGGTGTTGACTGACTTGTCGCAAGTATGGGACAACGCTGTGTCCAAAAGTCTGCAATATAGTGAGGTGACATTCAGAAACAGTCGATTCTTCTCCACGGCTCTTTACTTATTAGATAGGACTGGAGTGTCGCTCACGGAGAGCCGTTCTATCAGATAGCCATACGCTGTCAGGATAGCATACATGCATTAAGCATTAAGAAATCCGACCATCAGAGGAGTTGTCAGTTCACCATACGAAGCAAGTTATGATGAACATAAGTCATTAAATTGTTTTCAATGATAGCTATATAGATGTACATGTGTTGTCATGGTTTCAAAGTGTATTTAAAGCAGGTCTGGCTGCAGCTGGAGTCAACTACAACACACACCCGTGTAAAACTCACTTAACCGCTAAGTCAGGATGCCATACAACTGTTAATAACAAAGTGTATGATGATCTACGTCATGATTCTATGTTTCTGATTAAATAAAATTATATGGTAATGACAGCGTATGCATGTCTGAGCTAAGCGTACGACTATCTGACAACGTATGCTGATCTGACAGAACACCGTGTTCTGACCTGACAGAACACCCGTTCTTTGTTCTTGTAATGCTCTGTGTACACTGCATCATTATTTTATTTTATTATGTACGTTGATATTTAAATTAACAAATAACTAAAACACAAGAACCAAAAAGCACGCAGAGCATGCACACTGCTCTTTGATTGTTTTTGTTCAAAGTGGCAGCTGTAATGGTAGCCTGCCATGATGTCAGACTACCTGGCTTCATGTACTGGGATAGAGAGTGAAAACAGTCACGATGAGCGCCTTCTGTTTGGTTAATTCTTGCTTGTTGCTCCTTGGTCAGTGTTCATGGTTGAGCGTTATTTACCGTCAGGGCATTGCCTCAATTGCTGACGGTGTTCTGTCAGATCAGCATCCGTTTAATGGTGCAACAGTGGTGGTTTCTTATATGAGCAATATGGGCAAACGCCCACGGCGTTATCTTTTTAGGGATGGCACGAGACCACCACGCATTGTAGCACAGAGATGGAATATTTAATATTGGTAAAATGTATTAAGTATTTAATATCTAGGTGTTTTTATGGGAATATGGATCTTTCAGATTATTTTGAGAAGCAATTTCGATCATATTTTACATTTTATTGTGTCATGTAGCGCGGGCCGCTGGTCTTGGTCTTGTCTCGGTCTCGATACGCTCTGGTCTTGGTCTTGTCTCGGTCTCGATACGCTCTGGTCTTGGTCTTGTCTTGGTCTCGGGTTAGGTGGTCTTGACCACAACACTGCTAAAAACTTAGGGATGCTGTGGTGATGCAGGGGTTAAACACAACCCACGTAAGGAGGCCTTAGTCCTTGATGTGGCCGGCACAGGTTTGATGCCCGGTCTGGTAGCCTTTGCTGCATGTCTTCCTTCTCTTTCTTTACCTACTTTCAGGTATTAGCACTTTCAAATAAATGACCAAAAAACAACCTTTAAAAAAAGATTAAAAACTCAGAACCATTTGATATGTCAGGTTTATTTTTGAACAAAAGCAACCAAAGGAAACATTTTTGATGATTTTGTATTTGATTAGAGAAAATTATGAAAACAGAATAATAAGAAAAGAAAACATAAAATCAACAGAAATAAAAAATGGTTCCAGTCACTGATGTAGTTAATGTACAAAGTTTCCAAAATAAATGATACATCAACAATGATTACATTTAAAGGCAAAATCTTTGATTATTTCAAACTGAATAATTCTGATACTGAAAACATGATTGCTTTACAGAATGTGTTTTACTGGACAGTTTTACTGGCAGCTCCTTTAAAAGGACTTCATGTCCAGAAAGTCAATAAGATTCTTCACCCAGAGCTGGTTTGGATTCACACAGATGTCGCGTCCTTTTCTTGTTTTTAAACTGAAAGAAAAGACATATTTCTCAAAAGAGGGATAAAAGTAATAAATGAATTTTGATTTCAAACTCAGTTAGCAATACTTACATGACTGCTCTAATGGCACAGCGATGATCAGTGTAGTTATATGAAGAGATGAGATTTTTCTTCACGGGGTTTTTGAAGAATTCAAAGCAGCATTTATCGGGATTAATTCCATCTGAAAATGACACAGTTAGTTAATGGGGAATGTTGAATGAACATGAGTTATAACGTTTAGTTTCCCTTTGTGGTCAATTAAGTAATCTTGAATTGGAATTGAATCAGAATCAGAATTCCTTTTATTGTCATTGCATAAGAAAGCACAACAAAAAAAACCCAAAAAGAATGAATTGAATGTAACATCAGCTGATCAGAAAATCGTCTCCAGGTGAACTTACAGTTGCAGAGGACTGTGGACAGCAGAGCAGCTCCCAGGATGCAGAGCAGGAAGATGTTAACAGCCTTCATGATGACCAGATGTTCCTCTGTGAGTGATGGTGGAGACACTCTGGGTCTTATGAACCAACAGTGGGCTGCAGTGCAACCTTTATAAATATTAAAATATTTTAAAAATGGGTGGAGGTATCAAAAGAAAGAGGAGGTGTTGGTGGTTACTCGATGACAGAATGCTGCTGTGATGGTGAAACTTTCCACTTCATTAGAAAGAGTAGATGACAGAGGAAATGCTGCTGTGGTTGGACCAAAATGCACCTCAACAGCAAGAAGTAAAAAAGTTAAGTGTAAAACTTCTGATTCCAAAAGAAAAAAGAAAAAGGTTGAAAAAAGCAGAAAGGAATATATTTAAACCTTTATTTACTTAATGATTTGAGTTGGTTTTTAGCCCTTTTTTGCCTTTTGGTAAAGAAAAAAAAACAGAGTTGTGTTTGATGTATGGCTGCATCTTTTACAGCAGAATCTTCTTTTCCAAAGAACAACAACAAAAAAAACGCACAACTCCAAATGTAGAACATGAATCCATAGAGAATGTCATGACTGTCCTGAGGCAAGTTTTCAAGCTTCAATAGAGAGAGAGAAAGAAATAATTTCAGCCACTTACGCAGAGTTACAAGAGGCAGATGTATATCTGAGACAATGTCCCATCTATTGATATGTTTTTTTATTCTGCTCCAGAAGGGGCAACAGATGTTCCTCTGATAGCGATGATAGAGAGCAACACCTCAGCTGACGGTGTGGGCCTTTAAAAAAACAGCATACTATAGCGCTGCCTTTATCAAGATCAAAATATTTAAAAATGTGCCAGACTTGTAAAAAGAAGGAAGGAGTTCCTGGTCACTCTGTGTCTACTCTGGGTCACTTCCTGTTCCTACTATCCAGCCTTTCTCAGGACCTGAGCTGGTTCTCACACAGAACCGTTCAGAAGAATATCCAGATGGAAAACATCCACAGAACTGTCCAGAGACGAGCATCAGGGCTGACCTTCCCTCCATCCAGGATGTGATTAGGGTTAGGAAAAGGGCCGCTAACATCTCTGGAAACCCCACACATCCTGGACACAAACTGATGAACATTTAACAGTCAGAGTTCCCAGATCAATACCATATTTATATGTCAACTGTGACGTGTTACCTCATGTGATTAATCTGAAAATATTAATGTGTTAATGTAACATAACGCAGATTAAGCTAACTATTTTGACCTAAAAGTCTCTTTCCTGCAGAGCGTAGCCTAGTTCATAGCAGCAAGTTACAGGCTTGACGAACGGCAGCATAAGATGAAAGTTTTCTGTGACGGCAACAAATGTTGAACATTCAAATTCCTTGTTTGCTTGTACAAACTTGACAGACAAGGCTGATTTATTCTAGTTTGTACATCAAAATGACTTTTCGTCATCATTTCTAGATGTTTTCTGCAGTTGGGTTGTCACTACGCACTTTTCTGAACCATGACAGATTGTTTTAGGTGTCTTTAACCACTAAACCGAGTCAAGCTATATATACATACATGTGTTTTTACCTATGTGTTTTATGACCCACATGAAAACTCACAAAAAAATGTCTCCCCCTCAGCTTCCTCTTTAGCTGAATTTTTCAGAGGCCTGCATTTCTGCATTAACTTTTAACAAACACTGACTACAAATATAGACATGAGATACTTGTATACTTTCAAATGAAGTTTTTTTTTTATTTAACATTAGCTAGATGTTCATGTTAAATTTATTTGGATAACACATTTGAAAACATAAACATTTGATGAAAGTACTTCACAATTTACACATAATACAGAATAAATCAGCAAAAAGAAATGGCAAGAGCGAAACGAATGTATTAAAAGTATCAGAAGAATGTGGAGGCTTCAACCTGATTTTCAGAAATATGAATAACAGCTGATGATCTTTCTGACCAAGAAGGAACATGCAGAGTACATCTGTTGCAACATTGATATGAATAAACTTATTAACATTAACTGTTATGTTGACATGAGTGGTGGTAAGGTTTACCTCTTCTTAGCCTCAACTAAATGTGTGACTGCATAATCCTAAATGTACATGAATGTTTGCTCTTCTTTTCATCTTTCTGATTATGATTAATTTCCTATTAAGGAAATTTGAGGTGCAACAAGCTGTCCCTGCTGCAACACAAAGTCACACATCGAGCAGAACGTATCCTGTTGGGTTTGTGGTTGTACCCAGAAATGTTTATCATGACTCCACACACACATGAAATGGGTTTAATGTAGAATGTTGCTGACAACGGATTATTCAGGTCACTGTAGTTCTGCTAAACTCTGTACAGTTTGTTCCAGTTTTCGGTTAGTTTTCCTGAAGATCCTGGATTAACAACTGCAAAATCTAACAATCAGAAAAGACAAAAACCTAAATTAATCTTAAACTTAAGAGTGATTAAATTCAAGCATTCTCCACAGCAAATAACAGTACTTCCCCCTTTATATATTTATGATGGCTTATAATCTTTTAGTTGAAATGTTCTTATTTTATGTTTTAATTTGACTCACCATTTTAAGCTTAATAGTAAAACTTTTAACACATTACACTAACAATAACTTTGTGAACAAAGTTTTAATCAATTTATCTGTAGGCCATAATATACAAATGCTACCAAACATTAACATTAGGTAAAGGCTGATTGAATTATTTCTGCTTTCAGCTCACTGCTGAAAACCAGCGGGAGTTTGAAACAAGGCGCCCCAGAGACAGACGTTCCCTCTCGGCATGGCGACCCAGCTCCGCCCGGTCCGCTGGTAGAGCGGCGAGACGAGCCGGCGGTGGAAGCGGGAGCGGACATGTCCGAACACGACTGAGCATTTCGGTAAATTAAGCGATATGTTCATATATCGAGCAGATATTTTATATTTACTCAGCTAAATTGTCACCTAATAACTAGTGGGCTTATCGCAAACGATATACGAAGTTTTTGTGTGTGTTTTTATATTCTGAATGGATATTTTTGTACTGTGAATATATGTAAACTTAACACTGATAGCTTTGGGCACAGCAGCGTAAATACTTAGATACGTCTGTCACTTTCACAGTTACGTGCTACAGCGATCCGCGCGCCTTTTGCGTCCACAAGTGAACGACGCGCGGGAAAAGCAGGAGTCGGAGGAGATTGGAGGATTTCTCAAACATGCACCAGAGAATCAAAGCAACTCTCCAGGTATGTTTCTGGTTAAATAATAACATCATATTATGATGTAAAGCTAAATAAAGTTGATTTTATTTAGTACTGCCCTTCTGACATTAAAAGCATGAAGTAAAAACTAACATGTACAATGATGTTTTAAGTTTGAATACATCTTCAATCTAAGAGCAAAATGTATTCTTTTCGCCCCCTGCTGGTAAGAGTTAACTAAGAAAATCTGTTCAGGGACTGACTGTTACTTTAAGAAAAAAAAATCACAGAAATAAAATTTAGTAACATAAGTTTTATATACAGGTTTTCTAAATAAGTTGTAAATTGATAATAAAACTATAACTACAATAAATCAACGCTGCTGTTAAACCTGCCTTGCTTAAAGCTTCATTATTAAGATTCAAAAATCAGAACCATTTGACAAAAGTTACATTTATTTTAGAATAAAATCAAGTAAAAGAAAGCACCCAACAACACAAGCATTGTGTTTGACTAGAGAAAAATAGAATAGAAAAACAAAAAAAGGGGAAAAAACAACAATCAAAAACACCAATTCAGTCAATTCTGTAGGATAGCAGGTGTCGTACAAAGCTTTCAAAATAAATTTTAGCATAAACGATGATTACTTGAACCAAAATCTAATGCCAAAATCATAATCACTCTGCCACACGTGTTACATTGGGCTTCATGTGATCTGATGAAGCAGGACAGGCAGATCCTTTAACGGGACTTTTTCTCCAGAAAGTCAGTAATCTTCTTCACCCAGGGCTGCTTTGCATCCGCACAGATGGGGCGTCCTTTTTTTGTTATTAAACTGAAACGAAGACGAATAAAAAGAGACTCACCAACGAGCTTCACATTTTACAGAAGTAAAACAAAGTTAAACAAACAGAGGACAACAGGAGTCCAGCTTGCAGTACTTACACGATTCCACTCAGTGAACAGCGGTTATCAGTCTTGTAATATGAAGAGAAGAGACTTTTGTTCATTTGGTTTTTGAAGAAATTAAAGCAGCAGTCGACCGGAGTACTTCCACCTAAAAATCAGACCGTTAGACTGACATCAGCTGATTGGAAAAGCTTCGTCTCCAGGTGAACTTACTGTTGCAGAGGACCGAGGACAGCAGAGCTGCTCCCAGGACGCAGAGCAGGAGGATGTTAACAGCCTTCATGATGACCAGATGTTCGTCTGTGAGTGACGATAGAGACGCTCTGGATCGTTTGAACAAACGGCGGGCTGCAGTGCTGCCTTTATTGAAACCCAAACATGAAAAAAAATCTGTCAGAGCTTCTGTCAAAACCCAGAAAAGTCTGGGTTTTTGTGGTTATGCAATGACTGAACAACTTCTGTGACGGTGAAACTTTCCACTTGATTAGGCAGAGTGAAGATTTCAGAGGAAATGGAGAGGTGGTTAGACCAAAATGCATGTCAAAGGCATGAAGTAAAAATTCTCTACCACATGTAAAACATCTGTGACTCTGACATAAGATAGATAGAAATTTGACAAGACTAAAAGGACGTGTATATATTTGTGTTTATATCTTTGTATTTGCCATTTGCTGCATGATTTCATGTTGGATTTTACAATTTTTCCTAAAGTCAAACAAAAAAACATTATTAGGCCTCATAACTAAGACAGAATTTAAACGTATCAATTTGATTTTCACTCTGTTTTATGAGGTTGATTTGATTTTATATTTCTCAATATGAATGAAATTTATTTGACATGTAAAATATCTTCCTATGACATTTGTTGTGAATTGGTTCAATATAAATAAACTGAATGGACTGGGATTAATGATGAATGAAATCTAGCAGTAAACCTCAAGAATCAAACTTCAAAACCTTCATCTCTGACCCACGAAGCCTTTAGATGAATCGACCAGTGATGTCTAGAAACTGGTCCCAGAATCGGACCCTGTGGTACCAAGTAAGGAAGAGGTGATGAAGGGGTAACATTTTTGCTGTTTCAGAGTTTAAAACTAAACTAAAAGATTTCAGGAATGTCATTCTCATTTAAAAAAGTGTTTGTATATAAAAAAAAACATAATTATCTTTAAGATTTTAGAAAGAAAAGGAAGTTTGGAGATTGGTCTGAAAATCAAATGAACTAAGGAGTCAGGTAGATTTACTACTGCATGTGTTAAAACTTCAGCGATAACATTTGCTTTATAAACAGCATGAGGATTGTTACAGTTTGTAGCAATGATTTCAGAGAAATATACGTAGAATACCTGGTTATTAATTAAATGCACAAACCTAACGCAAGACTCCTGATAGAGAGAAACTCATGGTGCTTTAAAGCACAAAGGATTTACTGTTAGTAACGGCTACTGGTAAAAACAGAGGCAAAAACGGCAGCAGTGGAGAAGTTAAATACACGACAAAGCTTGTTGAACCTATAAATATTGTAGTTTTCATCTTTTTTTTCTATTTTGCAGACGCATGAGATTTTTTCTGCAGTAACTGGGACAGAAGACTTCACACAGATGGAAACATTTGATTGATTTGACCAGAATAACGCGTCTAATCAACCTCATTATAACATGTTTATCATGAGTCGTTTCCTGCTGCGTGGCCGTGAAATATTAAACACTTTGTAATACATTAATCAAATTTTGTGAAATTGTAACATAATCATGTGCACAAGCAAGCTTAAATCCTTCTATTCTTGTTTGGCTTTATTTTAACACTTGAATTGAGCTGAACTGCAAATAATGTCACAAATAGTGGCTGAAGTACGTCTTTTTACCAGCAGGGGGCAGCGTATGTATATAAGTTAGTGTGTCTGAGCCGCTTGTGTAGAAATTGTTAGTTTTATAATAAATGACTTCATATTTTCTAGTAATGATAGAAACTTTTATACTTTAGTTCACATTTATCTGACAAGACTAGTTACCATGACTACGATACACATTTTTTGATTGATTATTGTGTTTTTAACATGTAAATCATTGGCCTTGCTGCTGAAATGGGCTGTTCAGGTAAACTTGACCTGACCTGAATACAACCACAGAGGTTAAGCTTAGCTTAACAGAAGATCCCACCGCCTTAAATATTTTTTCTCTACATCAGTCAGCTGAAATCTAGTGAAATTTGTCTGACAGTTTTGTTTGTGGTCAGAACTCACCAAGCTGAGGTAGAGCTGTTTCAGTGCAGGCGTTTCTCACTGCTTCATAAAAACATCGTGTTCTGAACTCAGCTCAGGAGGATGCACACAAACCAGAGAGTCCAACTCCAGAACAAAATGTTAAAAATTATCTCTGTTTTAATAATAATAAAAATAAAATATTTTAAAGAATGAAAAGTTTGTGTTAGAGAGTTGCCTCTTCTAGGCAGGCATCTGTAGAAACTCACTGCTTCTCAAAGCCAGGGTTCAGTTCAGCAGAGAAAAAGCAACGAGAAAATATTTCATGCAACGATGCGTCAACAATATGACACCATGTTGGTTTGACTGTAAGATGAGGAAACTGGTTCCTGTCCCAAATAAATCTCCTTTTGACAAATTCCATGATCAGTTCAGATTATCTGGACACAGATCTGAGCGATCTGTTCCTCACATTCTCTACTTCATCTACCTTAGTGGTAATGCAGCCAGCCAATCAGGATCAGCCGAATGCTCTTCCTGCCAGCATTATGACTTCCTGCATTTATAACTTTCTAACTGGCACACTTAAAAAAGCATTCCCATCCCTCTTACCAGTGCCCTGCCTTTCCTTTCTTAACCGACAAATTTTCAGATTTAAGTGAAGCCAAACATGTCAGATGTTACTTCTTAAAGCTTTTTAGATAAACCTGACTGATAGACAGAAGAGCAGAGGCCAAAGTTCAACTTCAGTAAGTTGCAACCAGCTGTGCCTGTTGTGTCACATAATCACGTATTAAGCAGAATGTCTCCTGTTAGGTTTGTGGTTTCATCAATATGTTCATCATGGCTGCAGAGAGACATGAAACCATCGTAACCATGCTGAGCTGTGGTTCATCCTGTAGCGCTAATCTATAATGTTTACAGTCTGTCTTCTTCACTGACTGAGTGAAGTCAGAGATCAGCAGCAGATCAAATCATGCAGCAGGTAGTTTGGATCAGTGTGGTTCTGCTGAATGTCGTCTGGATCTCCTTCTTCTTAACTCCAGATCTGGACTTCTCAGGTAAGACCAGCTAAACCCAACATCAAATGTTCTTTTGCTTTTGATGTTTACTTGGATACATTTGAACCTATTTGTGGAATTGTGAAATGTGGTACATCCAGATCCACACAGAGGCATCGGTTCAAATAGATCAGTTCCAACATTAATATGCAACATGAGTGGATGTGACCTTGTGACCTGCTCTGTAACCGGTTTTGTGTCTCTCAGTGTTTGTGCAGAGGAGAAGCATCAGCAGCTCTGATGAGACGTTCATGATGGAGTTCTGCCTTCAGCCAGACTCTGACAGGAAGTGGACATCAGCTGGACCTTCAGTCAGCGGTCCAGATGGAGACATCAGCACCGTCACAGAACGTCCTGGTGAGACGTAGACGGCTTGGTTTGAGATCTGAAGATCTCAATGTTCTTGATGTTTCTGTCAGAAAACTAAAACATAAAATTATTCTCCATTTTGGATTATTTTTAGTCTCGGTACAAATACAGCTGTTTTGTGGAATCCCAATTAAATCTATTGAGGTCTATTTGAGCAAAGTGGCAAAATGAGATGAAATTCTGAGTTATATTTGAAACAAAATAGTAATGAGGTACTGGCTGTACATGTTCCTGAGAATATATTTTTATATAACTACATATATAGTTCAACATTCAATCCATGCATAATTTGCAGTGAATAGAAAGAAAACTCAACATGAAGAATCCAACTCAGGTGACAAGTTTCCAACATCTGCAGCTCCTGATCCTGATCAGATGTGAGTAATTAAACCTTTATGTCTTTTCTAACTGTGATGCATCAACAGAAACTGACCTTGAACCCATTTATGAACACAAAGATGTAAGCTAGTTTAATCTGAGTCGTCATGTGGAACCTTCTTCTTATGCTAGTGCAGTGTTTGCGAAAACGGACGTTACTGACATAGTTTAATATTGTCTGAAAAACAATATATCGTCATTTAAAGACATTGTAAACCACAGAGCTGTACGGTTTGACACATATGTCACATCTGAGATGAATAAAGTCTGCAGTTAGTAGTTTGTGTCGGTCTTTGAGCAGAGACTTTAGCTAACAGATGGGAGATGAACTGTTTAGGATTTTAATATGTCTCCATGGTAACAGCTTTTCCTCAACAGGTCTCTGTATTTCTATCGGCTGCATGAGTTCACATCACGGTGCACATTGCTCTGCTTAGCAGCTTTGGGTCAATAGGAGGCGCTCTGCATCCCTCAAACATGCATGAATGAATGTTTTGATTACTTTTAGACTTGGGCTGTTAATCAGGTTAATTGGTAACTAATCACTGAATAACTCCAACAAACAACCTTCCTACTCATTATGTAAATTGATTGTGTGTAGATAAACTTTTTTGTTGTTTTATTTTTCAGTGATTTGAATGGACCGACTGTATCTACTGATGAACAGAGACTGACTTCACCACCAGAGTTCAGCTCCAGCTCTGAAGCTGATCCTGTTACAAAGATTCCAACAACTACTAGAAATCAGAAGGTCACCATCAACCGACCCAGACAGCACAAAATCACCCTCAGTCCACTCAGTCCAGGACCAGGAAGTGAGTTTTTCCTCCAGCAGGTTTCCATCCAAACAGAGATGTCATAGATTTGGTGTAAACAAAAAAAAATACTTTTCATAAATGTATGCTTGTGACATTGAAACCGTGAAATGTGACAGAAATGGAAAAAAGGAAGAGTGAAGGATAACACTTTTTTTGTATTCATTTAATGGAAACTCTTGTTTATTTTATGGATTATTTATTCATTATTTATATGAATAAATAATCACAGTAACAGTATTTATGTATTTATTGATTTTTGTAATTCTGAAAGAAACATATAATTACATATAGTTCAACATCCAGTTCATGCATTATTTACAGTGAATGGGAAGAAAACACAAACTCCAAAATCCAGCCCTGATGACAAGTTTCCAACATCTGCAGCTCCTGATCCTGATGAAATGTGAGCAACATTTTAACACACCAACCAAGAACCAGACCCAATAAATCAACTGTTTACATTTAGGATTGATTGTTTTTATTCATTTTAAACTGTTTTTAATCTTTCTGAAATTGCGACATGTGAGTTAGTGAACAGCTCTTACTGCTCTGAGGTAGAGAGTCACTGCTGGGAAGGAAGGAAACGACTTTTGGAAATTTTATGATTTTTAAATTTACTCCTTTTTTATTTATTATGGGCCTGATACACAGTCATAGTTACATACATGGTACCATCCTTTTAAGAAAACAGAAGCTGGTGTTTTACGGAGACAAAGACGAGCCTGAAGGATTTTTACCTGTTAAACTGCATTTCATCTGAATTACACTGCAAAATCACAGAACCTCACCAGGAGTTTCCATCTAGTTTCTAGTGCAAAAGTGACAAGTCAGTTTTCAGAAAGATCTAGAAGCTTGGCTTAAATCAATAATGCCTTAATATTGATAAAATAATAATAATAATAATAATAATAATAATAATAATAATAATAATAATGAACAAGTACTAGTCCCTCTGATAGATTATTTCATTTATAACATGGGAAAAATGTCTTATTACTGAAATAATAAGACATTTTTAGTGGGACACACACCTTTTAAAAAATCAATATTAAGGAATTATTGAGTTGAAACCAGGTCTTATATCTCACAGAAAAGTTACTTGTTAGTTAGTTTCATCTTTTTTGAAATCTACTAAAGTTTTTGAAATAGAAATGAAACAAAAATACTTGGTAAGATTTTGTGTTTTTTTTTTTTAGTGAACTCTGAAGTATTTTGATTATTTTTAGTCCATAAAACCTTGATTGGGTTAATTAATGACTCTAATTATTGATCATTCTAATTGGTAATTGATCATTATTGATAAATCTAACCACCCTAACCATTCTATGTTGTATTTGTCAAATAGGAGATTTGGCAAATATAAAAAAGAAATTGTTTTATTTTTCAGCAGCTTGGCTGAACCGACTGTATCTGTTCATGAACAGAGACTGACTTCACCAGCAGGATTGAACTCCAGCTCTAATCTTGTTACAAAGATTCAAACAACTCCCAGAAATCAGAGGATGGACATCAGCCGACCCGTCCAGCAGGAACTACTCCCTACTGTCAGACAAATGAGTGAGTGTTTACTGACTGTGGAGCTGATCGGTTCAAGTCACTGCAGCCTCTTTTCTGTTTCAGCAACAAGCTATGCTAAACACACAGTTACATACAGTTACATCTATAACCATGTAAATTTGCTTTACTTGCAAATTCATTTTATTGGTACAGCTCTAAATTATACAATTCTTTGGCAATAAAGAAAGCCCACAAGTATCCTTTAATTAAAATAAAATGGGTGATTCAGGGATTTTCTCCAAAGTCAACACTAAATCCTACTTTCAGCAGTTTCTGCAAAGTCAAATTGCTCTGTGCAGTTTTTGTAATAAATGAGAATATTGCTCAGGCTGTTGTTCTAAAAACGTAACATCGACATGATTATCGCTCTACCCAATCAGAGGACAAGTCAGCTTTAACCCTTTCAGACCTGCAGTAGAACTGTGTTTTTACTCAGACTTTCACCGATGCCATGGTTTTGTTTTCAGGTCTAGCGTTTCCTGATGACTGCTGCTTTGTGTTAATGAAAGGACCAGTGAATGAGAAGCTTATCGCTTCATTTGAGGTGACTGATTCCTGCTGCCCCATGAATGCAGCCATGTAAGTACTGCAAGTTGGGTTTCTGTCACTCCTGGTAGAATACGCACAAAATTAGCTCTGTTTCACTGCGGTGTTAAAGGGGTATTACGTAAAATCCACTTTTGTGAGCGTAACATCATGTTATAATGTTATTCCCTCATCAAAAATGTACCTGGAGTGTTGCTTTGATTCTTTCATGCATGTTTGAGAAATCCTTTAATCTCCATGGCAACCATTTAGCTGTGGAAAGCACATGGGTGGACCTAGCCCTGCCTTCAAGCTGAAACTCCTCCTCTGAGCTGCAGTTTCCAAGATTCCACCTCACAGAGCGGCCCCTCCCCCACTCAGCTCCTTCAGACTAGCCAGCAGCAGTTAGCAGATGCCTGGTGGATCTGCTGAGCTCATTTTAGGTGTTACTTCTCAGTGCAACACTGGTAAAAACGTTGTCAAAGGGTTAATAGAGGAGCCATGTTGTGACAACTTCCTGAAGGCGGAGTGTCAGAAAGAGCAGGAGCTTTTAAAGAGACAGGGGCCCAATTTCAAGACGCTTAATTACAAATTTTTAAGTCCTATTTTATATATAAATAACAACTTGGAACAACTGAAGGTAACAGCTACTTGGATGAACTATAAAATGACACTATGTGCCCAGAAAACACATAATACTGCCCTGTTAACTGTTAAAGCTAAACGTTTATGTTTAATTTTATTCATTTGAGAGAAAAAAACTGAATTAATTTGCATTTCTTTTCTTTCAGTTTGATAACAAAAAAGGCACAACATCTCTGCGTGGATCCAAAGGAACCCTGGGTGAAAAGGATTATTGATTTTCTGCAGACAAGGTCAGTTTAGTGCAATGAATGTGTCAAAAATGATCATGATTATGGTAGCCGCATTATTCTACTTAAATTAATCAAAGGTTTTGATTATAATCATTGATTTTTCTTTCATTTAATGTGGAATGTTTGGACATTTATCTTACAGCAGTGACTGTAACTATTCCAGTCTGTTTTATTTATAAAGTACATTTAACAACAACATGTTTACCCAAACTGCTGTACAGGGACTGATAAATCCGAGACAATAACAAAATAAAAACAGAATTATAAAACGGACAACAAACCAACTTATTTGTCAAAAGCTCCTGAAAACAAGTGTTTATTAACTTTGTAATCACTAATCAATTAAAATAAGCTAATTCAAATATGTTTTTTCTATATCAGAGTCACTAATTAGAAAGTAGTTTTATTTCTCAGGGATTTGGATGGACCGACTCTGTCCACTCAGTCTGAGGTCAGCTCATCCCCGATGCTGAGGCATCACTCTGACGTTAACCTCGCTTTGAAGATTCCAACAACTCCACGACATCAGAAGGTCAACACCACCCTCAGTCCACTCGGCACAGAGCCAGAAAGTGAGTTTTTGCTGCAGCAGGTTTTCATCTAAGCACAGATGTCAAAGTTCAAATCTCTGAGGCTGAACTGAAACTTTAAAGACAGGGATTCAGGTTCTGTTGGTGCTCGTTGTTTAAAACACACTAGCTGCGTTCCTGTTACAAATGTCCGCAAAACGTTGTTGATGTCCTGCTACTGTCAAAAAAAAAAAAAAACTCAATTTCATTATTGCAGCGTTTCCATTAACTGAGAATCAATTAAAATCACATGAGAATAAGTTTGTTCAAGTGACAAGTCATTAAAAAACACGCAGCACCATCATCCTCTGACCACTTCCTGTTCTCTTCTTTTGTCGTTTCCTCCAGTAGTAACATCTGATTGTTGATCATGTGATGACAAAAGTGTTTTTATTGCAGTTTTTTTCCTTCAAAATACACTCATTTTGATACAGCTGAATCACCACCTCATCGTAGCACCAGAACATTTTTATGAAGAAAAATATTAGTTTAGCTCAAATTGACCTGTTTCCATTAAGGAAATGTATTTTTGTAATTCAAATTTGCACATTTATGTGATCAATAACTATTAATATTTCTGAGGCTTTGAAACAGGTGTTTTATGTTTTTTTTTTTTTTTTTGCTTTGAGTTTCCAGGTGAAACCCAGATTTATATTTTTACTGCTGCTTATGAAATATTTGTTTCACACTGCCACCTACTGGTGAAAAGAAATACTGTGTTTGGACAATTTCGGTTTCTATGGCAGCAGAAAGTGAGTATGTACTCAGACATTCAGCAGTACCGCGGTCTGGTTTTCAGATGGAACTGGTCCGATTGAGTGCTGCTTCCAGGTTTGCAAAAACCCAGTCGACATAAGAGAGATCGCTTCGTTTCACATGACTGATCCTCTGTGCCCCACAAGTGCAGCTGTGTAAGTAACTGCAAGCTGGGTGAGAAAATCTTAGATTTACTCGTATGGAATTGAAAGTTGAGTTTTAATGTGGTGGTAAAAAGCTGAACATGTGCATTTCTTTTCTTTCAGTTTAATAACAAAAACAGCGAAACACCTCTGTGCGGATCCAGAGGAACAATGGGTGAAGACGATTATTAATTTTCTAGAGAAAAAGGCCCCATAGAGGAACGTCACCATGTCCTGCTTTATCAGATCATGTGAAGAACATTTAAAGTGATCATGATTTTGGTATCAGAATAATCTGGTCCAAGCAATCAAAGATTTTGTTTTAAAGTTAAAATAATTGTTTATTTGTCTAAAAAAATGTTTTGTAAATTTTGTACAACTATCCTAGAGCAGGGATTGTAACCAGATGAGTTTTATCCACGAATGAAAAAATTATGCATTTTCTTCGGTTTTGTTTTCCATCAATAAAAGTTTTGTCAAATGGCTTTGATTTTTGATTATTATAAAGGAAACTTAAAGACAAGTTTATGTGTGTGGCATTTGAAGACATTATTATGTTCAAATTTAGGCAAAGAAGGAAGCAGTGAAATGAAAATTTCAAATAAATGATTTTGCTAAAACTTTAAACAGAACTTGAAGTGTTGAACAAAATGTCCAAATGAATACAAATGATTATACATATCATCAGAGGTGCAACTTTAAATGTCAAAAGAAAAACATGTTAATGTAGCTGATATCTATATGCCAGATGACAGTTCATGAATGTTTCTATATGTTCTGCTTCAAGCAGTCTATGTGGTTTGAACCAACCGTCTCGGGTGCATCACCACATTACACCTTAAGCAAAATGTCCGCTGTTAGGTTTGTGGTTGGATCTAAAAATGGTCACCATGGCAGCACAGAGGTGAACCCGTCTAAACTATCTAACTTTGTGGTTCATCCTGTAGCGCTAATCTATAATGTTTACAGTCTGTCTTCTTCACTGACTGAGTGAAGTCAGAGATCAGCAGCAGATCAAATCATGCAGCAGGTAGTTTGGATCAGTGTGGTTCTGCTGAATGTCGTCTGGATCTCCTTCTTCTTAACTCCAGATCTGGACTTCTCAGGTAAGACCAGCTAAAGGAGAGAAAACTTTAAATTGATGCTGCTGATGTGAGATTAGTTTGAACTGATCTGTCAGACTTCCTGTCTGTTTTTCCTTTGTAAGATCTCATTTATAGTAAATGCTCTACAGTGACTTCTTTTGTTCCACGTATTTTGGTGGAAGCTTGACATCCACTCATTAAGAACATGAATGTCATCACTTTCAGTCTTTTAATGATTTTAATAAGCCGTTCTTTTTTCAGAACAGTATTTTAGTCCTCCAGTATAGTTTCCAAAAACAAAGTATAGTTTGGTTGTACAAGTCAGAGTATCTGCTGGTTCACGTTCTTTTAAATTAGTTGGTTTCCTGCCACAGACTTAATGCTTAAGGATGGTCGATGCATCTTAATTTGAGTCCAATTCAATGCCATTCCAGAATCTTGTTTTGAGTTTTAGCTTTGTTTTTGACAAAAGTGACTTTGGCAAAAAAAAAAGAAATAAAATAAAATAACTTTTAGGAAAAAAATGACTTGGGTCATTAATTTAGGATAGTTACAGTATTCAGCATGAGTGGATGTGACCTTGTGACCTGCTCTGTAACCGGTTTTGTGTCTCTCAGTGTTTGTGCAGAGGAGAAGCATCAGCAGCTCTGATGAGACGTTCATGATGGAGTTCTGCCTTCAGCCAGACTCTGACAGGAAGTGGACATCAGCTGGACCTTCAGTCAGCGGTCCAGATGGAGACATCAGCACCGTCACAGAACGTCCTGGTGAGACGTAGATGGCTTGGTTTGAGATCTGAAGATCTCAATGTTCTTGATGTTTCTCTTAGAATACATAAAATTATTTCCCATTTTGGACACAATAAAATGCGAAAAATAGTCCATATGTGTGTCAGGAAATATGAATCTTCTAAGTATTTTACATGTAGCACAGTAGAAAAAAATATTCCATTCTCTGAAGTTTTTTGCCAAACTTTAATGTGATTCATTTGATTGATAAACTCCAAGTGGTTTATAGCCGAGAGGGAATGGAAATTATTTGTGACCTTTTTTTTAGGTGTTGACACGGAAAAAAAAATCTGAATTTTTTGTGCATTTCTTTTCATTACATTTATGCTGCATTTTATCCAGTTTCCTAATTATTATATCTGATTTGTTTTTATCTCAGTACGAATACCGCTATTTTCTGGAATCCCACTGAGGTTTGTGGGTATAATGTGTCTAAATGTGATAAAATATTGAGTTGTGTGGAAAAAAACGAGTTCAAACATGAAACTTTGTGTTTATGTGAACAGCTTTATATAACTACATATATAGTTCAACATTCAATCCATGCATTATTTGCAGTGAATGGAAAGAAAACTCAACATGAAGAATCCAACTCAGGTGACAAGTTTCCAACATCTGCAGCTCCTGATCCTGATGCTGATGAAATGTGAGGAACATTTTTGAATTTTGAGTAGAAGAAGTTAATATGTAGAAGTGCAGTAATAGTCTCTAGCCTCCTAAGATTAAAACAGAAGGCAGCCTTTTGTTTTTTTCTGGTAAGAATATTTTTGGTTTATTCTGAGTCCTTCATCCAAACAAAAATATATTTCTAGTGTTTATTGGTGAACTTTCTTCTTCTGCGGAAAATAAATGAATGACTTTGAAAAAACCAACAGTAGAATCGGTTTCACTCACAGTTATCCAACGTCAAAAAATGCAAACATTTTCTGGGAAGAACAAGGAATTTCAAAAAGTACAAAATTTCTGACTCAAAAATTTTCAACTATTTTCTAGAAAATTTCTGAGATTTACCTCTATATCTGAGGAGGAGTGTGTGGAAGGGGTAGAAATGTATTTCTCCTTTTTTCTATCTACAATGGCCCTAACATGCTGTGATAATCTATGCCTATTTACCATCCTACTGATAAAACCTGATGCTTTATGGAGACAGAGTGGCCAGAAGGATTTCTACCCACTAAAGAACTTGTAGCTTAAACAGCATGTTGTCCAATAATTTTCAGAAATATTTTGATTATTTTTTTTCTTAGGACCTTCATTAGGTTAACTGGTGACTCTAAGTATGGTCTGTGGTCTATGAATTATGTATTATGTGACTGTTTAGACAAGCTTTTTTGTTTTTTTGTTTTTCAGTGATTTGTACAGACCTACTATGTTTACTCTTCATGAACAGAGACTGACTTCACCACCAGAGTTCAGCTGCAGCTCTGAAGCTGATCTTGTTACAAAGATTCCAACAACTAATAAAATTCAGAAGGTCAACGTCAACCAGCAGAAACTCACCCTCGGTCCTCCAAGACCTGGAACAGGAAGTGAGTTTTTACTCCAGCAAGTTTTCATCCAAGCAGAGTTTTGGTATAAATAAATGTTATGACTATATTTCTGATTCAACGTGAAACATGGCCTTTGTTTTTACCTCTGCTGGGCTCAAACAGTGGATGAATTATGTTCTCCTGTTCGGGAGGCCAACAAGAAAACTTTGGAAATGCTCACACTGCCACCTGTTGGTGATAGGAAGTATTATGTTTGGACAATATTACAGGTTCTTACGGCTTATTAGGCCGTTGTAGATAGAAAAAAAGAGAGTAGAAAATCAAGAATGTTAGGCTTTTGACAATTTTACTATTTTTCAAAATTCTAACATTTTAAACTTTTGCAAGATTTTTCTGGAACATTTCTGAGATAAGTCTCACATTTTCAGGGGAAATTTATCAGATTCATCTCAAAATTTCTGAGTTTATCTAACAAAATTTTTAACTTTTGGAGCTGAGAAATATTTTTTCTAGGAAAGAAATCTAAGCTTAATCTCAAAATGTCTGATTTTTGTAATTTTTTTATTATTATTATTTTTGCAAATTTTTGACTTTTCAAGCTTTGTTTTTGTTTTTCCTAGAAAATTTCTGAGATAATCCCAAAATGTTTGAGCTTTTTGGCAAAAAATGACCACTCTTTTTTATGTATAATATGCCACTGTAGGCTCTGGCCTTATGACCTCATTTATTTAAAAATACTGATCTGTCCATTTCCTATTTATGATACTGTAGATGAAAAATCACATCAACCCAATCAAACAAAGGATTGGATCAGATCAATCAGAACTGAACCACAGGAGACTTGGTTTGAGGAAATACGTTTGCATATGATTACAATACGGCTGTTGTCGACCAATAGAAAACAGAGTTAGTGCAATAAGTACATGACAGAAGAATAGTTCAAATAAAATTAATGTTTTAAGGATTCCATGTAATGTTTGCAGTGAATGGGGAAAGAAAATCACTCAAACTGTCCTTGTCCTAAAGAGCAGAACATCAACCATTTCAGACCTGCAGCAGGAAATGACTATTTATTTGGTCATATTTTTACCAATGCAACGGTCTTGTTTTCAGATAGAAATCATCCTTATCTCTGCTGCACCAGAAATTACGAAAAACCTATATCCCTGAAGCACATTTCTTCATATTTCACTACTGGTCCTCAGTGCCCCACCCAGGGACTCATGTAAGTACCGCCGGCTGGGTTCCTGTCCTTCTTATGGATACAAAATTTCCTCTGCTTCATTTCTGACTTCACTGTTAAAACTAAAGTTTATGACTGTATTATTTTTTCTTCTTAGGAAGAAAAACCCCCCAAAATGATGTACATTTCTTTTCTTTCAGTTTTGTAACCGTAAAGCAGCGCCATGTCTGTGTGAATTCACAGAAACCCTGGGTGCTCAGGTCCATGAAGAATCTGGAGAAAAGGCCACGCTAACAGGGCCGACTGCTGTCCTGGAATACGTCTCCTGTGTAAACCTGCCTGGGTCAGACCGTGATCCAGCCAGAGGAAACCACCGATGAAAAGACAAACTCAGGTCAAGGGTCAGCTGCAGCGACCAGAGCCTTGATCTGAGGGGACGTTGAGGTCGGAGGAGACCAGAACCAGGCAAGACGTCAAACATGTTAGCCAAGCTGATACAAGCCTTCACAAGTTGAAAAACATCATTGCTTATAAGTAATATTGAAGGTTATCATTGAAGCAACTTGATTGAAGTTTTATTTGTTGGAAGAGTTAGATATTTTCTTGTTTAAATTGAATTTGAATGACTTAGCCCATAAGCTGCATGTTTTCTGTGACATTTTGATTCCAAATGTTTCTAAATTAACATAAGTTCATGTTTCACTAAGCAGAGAAACACTGTGTTGATGTGTGGTGGATATGTGGCATTACTGCTGTGTTTTATTCTACCGCATGTTGACACAACATTTTTTATTGGATTTATTTCTGGTTCTGTCAACAGTGTCATGAAATCCAACTCAACACATTGGTCTGTTCTTTAGATTTTGATTAGAAGTGTTTAGCTGTGCATTCAGCTAAGCCTGTGTTCATGAGGACAACGTTTAGTGAAGACACTAATTATTATTATTATGTTGTTGTTGTTTTTTTTCAAATATAATACCCAAATATTCTTCTGAGGAAAAGAAAAGCAAGGGACACTAGAAATCTAAATATTTATTTTGGCTTATTTATTAAAAATAGCCACACAAAGACATTTTAGTTTCACAAAAGTTTTCCAGACGGCAAGATAAAGAAAGAACAAATAGGTTTGTTAGGCGGCAGACAATCAGGAAACATGGATTTGCAAAACAGTTTCTACCAGAAAATATATAAAGAAATCAACTTCATTTTGTCTAATCTCAGACAGTAGTACATTCTGAAGGCTGTACATGTTCAGCAATAGCATTTAAACCTGACAGATACTTAATACTTGAAACTAGATATAATATGCAAAATATAATGTATTTTCTTCATTAGAACGTAAATCTGAATTTATGATTTTAGTTCAAACATTTTTGTCATGAAGCTGAAAGAATGCGTCATGAAAAGCTCCTCTGTCCACACTGAGCTAGCGGCTTCCGGTCAGTATGACGTCACAGGAAGAGGCTGTCTCTTTTAACCAAAGTGACGTCACACAGACAGAAATACGACTTCTGCTTAAGAGTTTTTTTTAATTAAACAGTAAATTAATGAGTTAAATGTTTCACTCTGAGCAGCGGTTCAGTTTCTGTCTCGACGCTTCGTTGTGGCTACATTCACTCCGATGGCACTCTTCTTCTCTTCTCTTCTCTTCTTCTCTTCTCTTCTTCTCTTCCGCCTGGTGTCGCTGTCTGCCGGGTGGTTACGGTCAGTCGAGTCAAGAATCTGTAAATGGCATCGAGAAAATGACATTTAAACATTATTCATTGTTGTTGCTTAAAAAAAATAAAAATCTCGAAGGGAAAACATGCAGGAGAATTTTGAGATTAGACCTGAAGCTGATGTTCATCTTTGTCTCCAAGTTGAGCTGAGTGACAGCATGACAGAAAGACAGAAACAAATAATAATGTCACAAATCACATCTAATGTAAAAAGACTGCTCTGATCTGATTTTTGCATATGACCTTAAAAGAAACATTTATGTCCTGTAAAAATGCATTTTATTAGTCTACATTCTTTTCCTGTCAGGATTACCTCTTTGAAGTTTCTTCATCTGAATGAACAGAAAAGTGATGATGAGGAGAAGCAAACCACTCTCAGCTCCAGGAAAGATCAGCTTCATGTTGTTTGGCTTTTCTGCAACAAACATGAAATCAGCCTTAAAATTAGATACAATCTGGAAAATCAATTAATTTTATCATTTGTTTTGTCTTTGTTAAATTTATAAAGAAACAACAAACAAGCAAAAACAAAAAGACAAAAAATATCAGTATGGAATGAAATCACTGTAATTAACTAAAACTAAAAAGAAACCAAAACAACAGACTGACATAAAGTGAAGTGTTCTCACCGATTACATGTAAATGTTGCACAGTGAACTTCAGCTTTCCACCCTGGTAACATCCACAAATATATATTCCAGTGTCTGAGATATTTACACGTTTAATTTTGAGTAAAACATTGGAGAAGTTCACGGTAATTTCAAATGATTTTCTATCAAATCCTCCACAGTAGTCAATGATTCTACGATCTCCATTAATCACAGAGATACAACTGGTCTTGGTTTGATTAATCACTCTCAACCAGAACGTCACTGAACCATCAGAGAACATGTTGGCGCTCTGCAGTGTGACATCTTCACCCTGATGAACTGTCAGGATCTCAGACCCAGAAACTGAACCAGACGTCCAACCTGAAACAAAGAGGAAACAAGTTATTCAATCTGAATTAGAGCAGAAAATAAATAAAGTCCAGAATAATGCATTCTGCTGAAGTTGCAGACATTATGATGCATTTATAGTCATTAAGCAGTCAGTGCTTACAGAAGCTGTAAAGCAGAGCTGCTATCAGGACAGAGTTCTTCATTTCCTGTTGACTGCAGCAAAGAACCGAGAGCCAATGAGGCTGCTGCAGAGAGAGAAGGAATAAAAAGTGTCAAAGTTTTTTTTTCTAAGGTTTCTGCTTATGTTACTGGACCTGCCCCCATCAGACAAGGCAGGAAGAGACGTTTGTGTCTTTAACACCATTTATGGACAATATATATCAAAGTGCTTCACAGGAACACAAATGAACAGAGATAAAACACATTAATGACTTGAAATATGTCTTTTAAGGAGGAGTGGCTTTAATACACTAGTCAAAGTGTTTGTCTTGCAACTGGAAAGTTGTGGGTTTTGATTACAATTGTCAACTTGATGATTTTTTTTAAATATTTGACTATTAATGTTTGCATTGTTTTTCAGCCTCATGTTGCATTGATGAGTGTAGCACAAATAACCTTCTAAAGTGACTAAATTATCTCGCCAAGGGATAATAAGGTATATTTATATTCTTTCCTATAATATTGGCCACATCAGTGTCTCGCTGAAATGACTTCAGTACATTTTAGAAAAAAAGAGCTTATTTTTAGCACATTATTCACACAAAAAGTGATATTTGTTGAGTCATAGGTTAGGAATGTACTGCACTCTGGCCTATTTCTCTGAGATAGGCCAGAGAAATATTTAGCTAGTTAGGAATATCTAAGTATCCTGATTGGCTGTAAGAAAAGAAAATCACAAATCTTATGAGCTTCCTTTGTTTACTATAATTGTTTTAAATGCATTGCCAACACCAACATCCTTACATTTTAATATACAGGTTGTTGTTTTTTTGCATACAGTTTCATTGCAGAGCCAAAGACTTTTTGTAAAAATGTCTCATGAACCACCAAACTTTAGTTACAGTTTAACACTAACTCTGTTTACTTCTGTTTTTGCTCTCTGTGTTTACACTTCTCTAACTCTGAGATCATCATTGAGATGCTGAGCAGCTCAAGACATGGAGAGAAAATTATTTTCATCAAGATGAACTTCCTCTATTCAAACATTCACACTGATCAGTGTGAACAGTTATTTATACACAAAACTGATAAAGATCATGATTGTTTGCAAGCAACAAGTCAGACTTTATTTTCCACTGTGTGGTTGAATCTTTAGCAGCAGAGTTTAGTTCAAAGCAACAAAACACATCATCACTGATCTGTAATGAACTCCCTTACTGAAACTAGATGTTTCTACTTTATCTTTAATAATTAGGTCAACAGTTTTACTGGATTTATTTTAGAAGAAAGGCTCTGAGTACAAATTAAAAGAAAGTCATATTTTATGAAGCTAACAGTTCTCAGAATCCAAATCATTTCTTCAGATCACAGAGTTTCTGTTTCTGTCAAATCAGGCAATGACTTAACTGACCTTGACTTCCTTCAGCTGCTTTCTAACTCAAGTTGGAGATTTAAGACAAAGATCCAACTGAAATAAAAAATGTGGTTTTGTCTCTTCCACTATTTTAATTCATTCATTAAACATTCAAAGCATCAGAATCTCTTGGAGCTGCAGTTCCACTTCCTCCTAAACTCAAAACAGAGAGAACAGAACTTCAGTTCTGGTTCACTGTTGACCCGGGATTCTGTAAATGACACCAGAACACTGATTAAAAAAAAACACATTGTGTTTGTAAGTTAAAAGGAAAAGAAGAAACTTGAAGCTAAACCCAACTTAGAAAAAAATAACTGAAGTATATTCACCTCAGTCAGGTGTGGATGTGTCCAAATCATCACCTGGGAAACAGAGACAGAAAACGATGATGATGATGATGATGATGCATTATGAGAGTTGAGAGGTTTTATTAAACACATTCTGATCAAATTCTGCTGAATGATAAATTCTCTCAGTAATTATTGCGATAAATGATATTTCTGTTGTTTTGAGACTGTTTGCAATCAATGTATCAATAATGACTGACAAATGCACTTTAGTTATCTTAAAGACAAATAAACTTTAATTTTATAAAGAACTTAATGCAAAAACTGGAAGATATTTTAAGTATCCAAAATGAAACACATCAACTGAAAACAACAAATAAAATGAAAACAAAAACCCCACTTACAATCATAACCATAAATAAAATGGATTATGAGGTCTCTGAGGACAAGTGCCCATAAAAATATTATTCATAAGAATGAAAATCCATTTTAGTTGACTATTAAATTAATTAGCTAATTAATTGATTGATTTATTGTTTCTGATGACAGAAACATTTGTGGTGATCGCTTTTAGAGCTCATTGTTTTATTTAAACAACATTTAGACATAAACAAGGAATTATCACTGAGAATAATTACGAAACACTATAAAAAGTCAGAATAAATTCTAGATGATTCTTATTGTGCCTGAAATCTGATGTGAAATATGTTTGATTTATAAATCTAGTTAAATATTCTTCCTGGAAGAGATTTAATCAAACCAGAGCCTTGTTGAACTTGAACTTTGAAATTATAAATTAATAAGAGAATCTCTGGGAATAAATGTACATAACAAACATCAATGATGTAAGAAACAATCAAAATAATATCAGTTATTTCATAAATTACCTTTCAGGAGTCAAATAACTTTAACAAGCAGAACAATGATGATGGTAACAAGCAAAACATTCAGAACTCTGAGAGTCAAAGTGATTAACTTTGTGTTATCAGGAGGACCTTCTGCAGCAAAACAAACAACAAAAACCATTAATTAGGTTTAATCATGGCTTTCAGGAATTTACAGGAATGGTGGTTTGAAAATCATCCTTACTTTGAACTTCTGTGTCATCATAAAATGTCTTTGTCCCTTTAAATAAAATTCAGGAAAATGATTTGTAAGAGAAATAAAATTAATAAAAATGCAGCAGTTTCTCCTTGGAGAATTTAAGAACATTATGAAGTTTCCTCTCACCGTTCACATGTAACTGAGTCGCAGTGAAAAGTCGATGTTGTTTGGTAGCAAATCCACAGAAATACAGTCCAGAGTCAGAAACGTTCAGCTGATTTATTCTGAGAACTGATGTGGACGAGTTGGACCAAATGTTAAATGATCCACTTTTAAATTCATCACAGTATCTGGTTGATCCTGACAAACTGATAGAGATACAACTGATCCTGGTTCTGTTGACTAATCTGAACCAGAACAACGGAGGACCAGAATGTTTGTTACAGAGCAGATTGACGTTTTCACCTGGCAGAACAGACACTGTCTGAGAAACAACAGAGATCCAGCCTGAAACATTAGAAACCAGAGATTTATGACAAAAAAAACACCATTTCTTGAGCAATACTTACAAATTATGCTAAATGTTAAAGTTATTAATGCATTTGAAGAGATTAAATAATAAAACTTACAGCAGCTGAAGAGAACAGCTCCTATGAAGACAAAGTTCTTCATGTTGAGTTGACTGAAGTGACGAGACGTCAGGAAGCTGTTAGCAGAAGTAAAATCATAATATAAAAAGATTCTGATGCTGACTGGACGGCCCACTGTGAAGCTTTCTGAAAAATAACCACAAAAGTCTAATTGTGGTTAACTTCATTTGGGTCGATGACAGGGGAGGGGCATCATATCAGGGGGAGGGGCATCATGAGAGGGGCAGGGGTAAGTACTGCAGGAAGTACTTTCTGAACAATAGACCCAGTGATCAGTTGTTTCCTGGGCATCATTTTGTTTCTGTACATAGTGTGTTTTAGTTTAGTTGTTATTGTGTCTTATTGGCGTCTGGCGCCTCCTAGAGGCCAGTTGTTGAGTCACACAGTGATAGAGTAAATCTGCCTCAGAAACAGAATGAATTCAGTTTAACAGCAGCCTCTGCTGAACCCTGTCATGTAGGAGAATCTGAGTCAGAAAGGCTATGGTGAATCCCATACAACTAGTCATTCATCTCTACAGATACATGGTAAAAAACTGCAGCAACATGGGGCTGAGTACACAGCCTTGTGGACAACCAATCCTAAGTTGAGGAGAAATGAGGGGACCAAGTTTCACAGTTGGTGTTTAGTTTCTAAGTAAATCCTTTACCCAGCTAATATAAAGCCTCTATTGGTCACTTTACAAAGTAAAATGTTAAAAACGATCACAGTGAATGATGAATTGCAGTCAGTGAGTAGTAAGTCTAACTGAGCCACAAATTAGAGTAAAACCACCTGAATGGACTCTGAGTGGACGGACTGTCTGTAGAAGTAATTATAGAAAATAAAACAGGTGTAGCTTTGCAGAGATGAAATCTTCATTCTATCCTCTCCCGTTCTTCCCAGGTTGGCTTTGTTTGTCATGTTGATCGTTTTAAAGGTTAATCTGTGAAGTTTGATCTTTGTAACCACATTTTAAATTCTGCGGAGGGGTTTGTTGGTTTTGTGGTTGCACAATAGGTAACCCAAACATGCTCAGATATCACAAGCAAAAACCAGAGGTAAAGTGTTGGCTCAGTTTACAGTAGAGTCTTTTTCCTTTCAGTGTTTTAGTTTGGACAGACGCTACAAAAAAACATGCAGAAGGTTTTTCAGCTCCGTGTGGCTCTGATGGTCGTTCTGTGGATCTCCTTAGTTTTGCCACCATGTCATTCTCAAGGTAAGATCAATTCATAAAGATTATTTTTAAATATTAGTGTTGTTAAAAAGGAGAGATCAGATCATGTTCTGGTTTCCTTCTTTTCCAATTTGCTTCATTGTTGACAACGTGTTAAAAATAAAGTCCTTTTATTTGTTGTTCTGGGTGGATCATTAATTTGTTTCAGCAGCAACTTGTTGCTGAAACAAAGACTAGAGCAAATGCATGGAAAGAGTTCCACCTTAAATCATACAAGTTTGGTGTTTTGGTAAAGCTCTAAATTGGCCAAATTATTTGTAATAAACAAATTACACTAGAACATTTTAAATAATTTAAATCATAAATCAACACTAGATTCTACTTTCAACAACAACAGCAAATTCCAAATGATTCATTCAATGTTCTGTAGTGAATGAAAAAACTGCTGATGCTGTTTTTGTCCTAGAAAACAGAAAACTGACATCACTTTGCCCATTAAAAGGAAACAGTCAGCTTCAACCATTTGACATCTGCAGCAGAAATTAGTTTCTATTCACTCAGACTTTCACCAGTCTAATGGTCTTGTTTTCAGATGGAAGAGTTCCCACTGACTGCTGCTTTCAATTCTTCAGAAACCGGGTGAACAGAGATCTCATCTCTTCATATTACAGGACTGATCATCGCTGCGTCTTAAGAGGAGTTGTGTAAGTACTGATAACTGGCTTTCTGTTCATAGGAGGTTACATGATAAAGTCTGGAATTATATTTTATTTTCTTTTTTTAGAAAAAAAAACAGCAACCAAATGATGTGCATTTCTTTTCTTTTAGCTTAATAACACGCAGGGGACGCAACATCTGTGTGGATGAAAAGGAACAGTGGGTGCAGAATATTGTTGAGCATCTGGAGAAAATGTCCCTCTAAAGCAGGGGTCCCCAAACTACGGCCCGCGGGCCGGATCCGGCCCGCCACGTCATTTTGTCTGGCCCCCTGAACAAAGCCCGATCCGGCCCGCCTGCTCATACCAGAGAGCATTCAGTGTTTTTTCATATATTGTATTTTCCGGTTTATATGTGGATTTTTCTTCAACCACCAGGGGGCTTTTGAGCAAATGTGAAACTTACTTTCCCTCAATGGAATATATACTCGTCAGTCACCGTTTCACTCACGGTTTTTTCCATTTGCATTCTGGGTAAAAATCTATCCAAAAGTGTCGTCCCCCCCCCGTCGACAAGAATTTCTGTGTTTTTTTTTACTGCAAAAACTAAGACCGTCCCCCGACCACAGAAAGGAACAGCTATGTGGCCCTCGCAGGAAAAAGTTTGGGGACCCCTGCTCTAAAGGATCTGCCGTCTGTTCTGCTTCATCAGATCATGTGAACAATAAATCACATGTGGAAAAATGATCAGGATTTTGGCGTCAGAGCTCTTACAGTTCAAATAATCAAAGATCTTGATTTAAAGTTAAAATCATTGTTTGGTTTTCTATCATTTCTTTTTAAAGCTTTGTACAACAACTAGTTGTTGTTTGCACTAAACTCTACTGGTTTAATATGTAAACCATTAGTGTGCTTTGGCTCAGACTGAAGAAAATCTCCTGAGCCTTTGATCAGATTGTTTTTCTACTAAATAACATCAAACATTTATTTTATAGTTAAATGAAAGGAAGTTTACTTTTGCAATATTTCTGCACATTACAGTTCCATTCAACCTTAAGCCAAGAGGGAAGCAGTGACATAAATGTCAAAGAAACAAACATGCTGAAGTCTTTATTTCAAACGAGTAAAATGTCAGATAAAAAAAGAACAAAAAGAACTCCCAAATGCAGTTCAAAAAGGAGCAGGAAAAAGACAAAGCTAACATCTAATGTTTACTCATGTCATGATTTCTACACTTTCTAAATTATCTCAAGGCAATTAATTTATTATGATGTCTGATTTTTACTATCTAAAGTCTCCTGTAAGACAATCCGTACAGCTACAATCAGCAAAACAAACTGTTCTGTATAAATCCGTTATACACACACAACACGCTTTGTGTGTTTACATCTAGTTGTTTGTATCTGGTTATATGAGCTAATAAGCTTTTTTTAATCCTTCACAGTTAAAAGTTGCATTAAAAGATAATTCAGTCTAAAATGAGTCAAAATTCTCCTCACATCCCAAGTTTCCATACAATTCCGTTTCAATTATGAGCAAAAAGTTTAATCACAACTTATTTAGTAAACCTGTATCAAACACATGGTTATGTAATCTGCATCCTTATCCCTAAAGTATTAATTTCTTTGTAAGTGAGCAAATTGCAGTATCCACAGAAAATCAAGTAAATCAAATAAAGATTTTATCCTCTGATGGCATCTACACAAGCCATCCAATTTTAGACATTCTTAACAGGGGTCTGTGTGTGTGCACCAAATCAGGTCCAAATAATTGAAAATCTAAAGGCTTAAAATATTCTTATCATCATCTTTGCAAAGGATGCAGAACAAACAATTTCTAAAGAGTATGAATAATGCTTTGAACAATGAAAAACACCCAACAAGTGAGAATAAGCCTCAAGAGATTTTTTTGGAAAATGAGTAGTCAACAAATGAGTAGGTTTTCTCAGATTTATAGCAGGTTTATAGTAGGATCAGGTTGTTCTGGTTGTCATGAAGCCTTGACGCAAATTCAAACTGGAAGACTCTTCAGCCTCACCTGCATCATCCAATCACCGCATCATGTTCACCGCCAACAACCTCAGCACCAGACCATGACCTGCCTCGTCCAATCACCAATCAAGCTCCCGCTTATAAGGATCCTCATCCATGACATCATTAGCTTTCAAGCTGTGCTCAACCCACCTCCACCCCTTCTCCACCTGCATTCTCCCAGCTCTCCAGGCTGCCATCCTTTATCCGACCTCCACCACCAGTGTACAGGCCCTGGGGGGAACATATCTCTAATCTGCATTGGGGATGCTCATCCGAGCTTATTGCAATTCACAGCTCAAGTCTTCTGCCGGGGCACCAGCGCCAAATAACTTTAATTTATTCATGTCAATAAACCTTTTTAATTGCTGTTTTTCAGTCAATTAAGACTGGCAGATGAAGTGACACATCCATTTTGTCATTCTTTTAAATCTGTTCATTAAGTTTGTATGAAAGAGTGAGTTTCAGCAATGGTTATTTTCCCATACAATGAAATTATATGACTAATTATATCTCTAATAAATTATCAAGATTTGTTTTGCAATTGTCTTTGTTTTCTTTATTTGTGGCAAAATGACATGGCAAGTTAGGGTTAGGGTTATTGAACTAGCAGTTTGTGTAAGTTCAGTTTAGTGAAAATTGTAGTCATTATAGGAGTAAATCAGTTGTTTTCACTCTCATTTATGTAGAACAGTAACTATAACAACTAACACTTCAAACTGAGTTAAAAAGGCAACGATGAAATGTTAGCTTTAAGAGAAGATGTAAAAACACGAACACTCTGTGTCTAATATGTAGTGATAACCCATGCCACACACTGCAGCTTGCTGCTGCTGATTGCACATGCCTATTATTAGCCTCCTCCTCCTGCCTACATTGTGACTGAAGCTCTGACTTGTTCCAGGAAACAGTCAGAAGACTTGTTTGCTGTNTTCAGTAAACCATTTAAATACCCTGATGACCTGCGTGCTTTCTGACCGAAGCCCTATAGTGATCAGTTTAGAAAATCCAGCAACAGAGGTCAAAATCCTCAACAAATAAAATTAAATGATTGCACCTAAGTTATGAGCTATTCCTATGTGATATCTATATAATGTTACAACTACAGATACAATAGGGCTGGGCCAAAAGTGGACAGGTCTTAGAGTGCAAAAAGGTCTTTACAGGTGTCCAACTCATTTCTTCCTCATCAGATATCGCACTACTACAAGCCATTCTGGCTCATTCACAATTCAGATTATGCCTCAACACCAGTACATTGTATTTCTAAAGATCCTTGTGAGCCCACAAACAAAATAGACCACAGAGAACTCTAGCAGCCTGGGTGTTTTGGCTTCTGCTGTCGAACTAACAAGCCAAAAACACTCTGCTCACAACATAACTTTGCTTTGATTAGAATGGCAGCCTTGTGCCCAATCACATGTCACAATATGGAACCATCCCTTCAGTTAAAAACTCATAAATATAACTGACTCCTGTAAGAGAAGCAGCATCTGGCTAAAATATTATAAAATAAAAAAATTATTATGGGTCTGTTCTGTAGATTTGGTTGCATTGTACTGTTCATTTGTTAATGCTAAAAAATAGAAGTTTGATTAAAACAGACAAAAGTTAGAATGTGTGCTTTGTAGCAGAACTAACATAAAATGAAAGAAGTAAGGCTTCTCATATACATTGAATGTAAAAGGATTTATCATGCAAAACTTTATTTGCCAAATTACACTAAAATAACACCCCCTCCCGCTCTTAGACCCAAAACACAAGTTGCAGATGATAATAAATTAACATCCATTTGAGAGCACTAATTTAATGCTACCTTTGTAAATGATCAGGTCATCAACATTATACCTTCAAATGTCCCCCGAAGGTGTCAAAGTCAAAGAATTTACAAGCCTCATGGCCATAGCAGGTGGGCTCAGTCTCGCCACGAAGTAGGATGTTACGTGTCAGCAGGCCAACCTCTGCTCTCATATCCACCCCATCAACTTCTTCACCGATGTGGATAAATTTGGCTCTTCCTGGACCAACAACACATATACAAATACAAGTAAACTATCTCTTCTTAAGGGCTATAGGGTAAATCTTTTAGAAATGAACACCTATTATACAGTCGAGGTAAAAATATAGCACCTTGCAAAAGTATTCACACCCACTAAACCTTTTGAAGTTGCATCTTGCCACAATTTGTATTGCTATCCTGAAGCAGCAATGTGCTAGATTTACATGATAGTCAATTTATTTAAAACAGTTTATTCATATTGCTCTGATTGATAATTCTATTCAATAAAGCCAATTTACATCACACTAATTCACAACAAATGTCATCTCAAGGCACTTTCCAAAGAAATAAATAATTTCAGTTCAATCACTTGCATTTCAAATACATATCAAAATGGATTAACAGAAATCCAATCATATAGACTAGTGGTTGGCGACTATGTACTCATGGCACTAATGGAATGTAATGGGTTACCTAATGGCATACCCCAGGTCCCGTGCTCTCCCATTAGTGTACACCCACCCCAGTCTTATACTACGCTAGCTTCAACCCCTCTCCTGCTCTTAGATCTAAATCACAAACCAAAAGGTTCCATTGGATTTGTCTCTCCTTTTAAATGACTGGATAAATAGAACACAGAAATGAAACTGGCAAAGCATAAGAGCTTCACTCTGCTTGGAAATTTATGACAGCTTTAATCCATAGCAGTCTGTGATCATGAAGTTTGCAATTTTACCTGCAGGCAATCACTTCCATATACGTTTACTCAGTGCCTCTAAAAAGCACTGTAATAAACACTCACCAGCCAATTTATTCGGTACACCTGTCCAACTGTCATTAATGCAAATGTCAAATTAATGTCAAAAAACTACAAGGTGCCAAAACTCACCTAGATACACTGAAACCTGACTTCATTAAGTGCTATTTAGACCAAGAAGCATCAAACTTGATGTTTGTTCACTGTTTTAATATTTTATTGTTTAAATGTAAACAATGAAGCTAAACCACATTTATCCTCAAAACAGTAAGATAATACGCACAAAATAAATAAAATAAAAATAAAAGGATGTGAAGTCCTCACTCAAATGTAAATAGTAAATTTACTCAGTTTTTGTCACATAAAGATGTAACCTATTGGTATATGCACTAACGCGCATGAAATGCATGTTATCTGTGGGTAATTTCATTCTCCCTGGAAAGGGAGATTAACTCCAGTCAAGTCAGGTTTGATTATTTTTAAGGTGATGAAGGTGTGTAGACAATCACACATATGCAGCTGCACAAAGGTGTGCCGCGTAATTGTGAAACGTTTTGGCTCTGATGGAGAACATCACAAACAGAAGGATCTAGAGGGAGCATTTGTTCAGAAACCACATAGAACTGCTGGGAAATGTTGATGATAGTTTATTAGCTTTTAGATTGCTCAGTCTGATCATCCTAGAGCTCTGCGCAGAACGTAAATAAGGAGCTGTTCATTAACCTGTCATTCACGAGAGGACCCAGATTTGGGTCCTCTCGTGACAGGGGTGTCAAACTCCAGTCCTCAAGGGCCGCTGTCCTGCAACTTTTAGATGTGCCTCTGCTGCACCACACCTGAAAAGAATAATTAGGTCATTAGCAAGGCTCAGGAAAACCGATCTACACAGGGAGGAGGTAATTAAGCCATTTCATTCCACTGTTTTTTCCCTGTGGCACATCTAAACACTGCAGAACAGCGGCCCTTGAGGACTGGAGTTTGACACCTCTGTCATTGTGAATGACAACCTGTGAACAACAGGTTAATGGTGCTGCTGCAGCTGCAGACAGCTCAGACAATCATCCTTTGTTGAGCCATACAGCTTTCTGAATCTTGGGAGGGTTCTCACGTGCAGTAATGGAGTAGACATGTTTTGTAGAGCTCTGAGTCACTCCCTCTATTTAACATTTAATTACTTCACCAAAGTTATTAATTTTTTCACTGGAAGACTAGTAGGCACCCGTTTTTTCAGTATATTGCAGTTTTGGTCTATTACATCATGCCAAGGAAAGACGAATCCGTTAGCAATAAATAGTCAGAACACCGTCAATAGCCACAAAAATGAACTTTCTAAAGTCTACACCCTCGTGGATTTTCTCAAGAAATTACTGGAAGGTCACCTGGACTCCACTGAGGCTCGTTTAATAACCCTGCAGACAGAGCACAGTGAGGTCCAGCACCGTTTAGACAACGTATAGACGCGGCTCTATCCTCTACCGATGCCCATGTTTTGCCGCTGGAGGCAACATGCAGCGAGCTAGCGGCAGCTAACGGGTTCCTTAAAGCAAAGGTGAATGACTTGGAAGGGCACTCGCGCAGACAAAACATTTGGATTGTTGGCATCAAGGAGGGGGAAGAGGGTGGCCATCCGGCATAGTTTGTTTCAAAACTCATCTCGGAGCTGCTGGGACAGGACAACTTTCCCAAGCCCGTAAAAATAGATACTTTGGCTTTAGTCTCGTGCTCTGAGGCTATGAGCAATCTCAGATCCTCATTGCCAGAGTGCACAATGACCGCGACGTAATTATTCTGCGGCTGAGTTGTCAGCAAGCGCCGTTGCTGTACCACGGTCAGAAAATCTTCATATTCCTAGACTATGGCGGAGGTTTCAGCACAGCAGCAGGCATCCAACATCGTGAGGAAAAGGCTGGTGGAGGCTGGAGCCAAGTGTTCCCTTTGTTTTCCTGCCAAGCTGTAAGAGTCTTCAAATGACACTGTGAAAACTTTCACGTCACCTACTGATGCAGAACGGTTTGTCAATTCATTGACTCATAGCAAGTGACTTTATTAAGCATTCTATGCTTGGTCTGCAATACCAATTAAGTCTTGGTGCACATTAGCATTTATATAGTTTTTCTAGAGGCAAACACAGCTCGCTGGGTCTAGGCTACTTACTCAGGGTTTCTTCTCTTTGCTATCTGGCAGCCTCCATTCTAGATTGAGGGATATGCCACTGAGTTCTTGTTGCGGTACGGGTGAGTTTTGGGGATATTGCTTTTGTTTTCTTGTTGTTAAACTGCTTGTGTTCCGTTGTGTTTATCTTGTCAAGCTGCTGTTTTTACTTTATGATAAATGCAGGATAATAATTATTCTAAGCCAGGCATGAGTCCTATTAATTTTGTCTCCTGGAACTGTAAACGTCTTGGTAAAGCGCTTAAAAGAATAAAGGTGTTTTCACATTTAAAATCACTTTCATCTGATATTGTCTTTCTTCAGGAGACTCATATTCAGCCAACTGAGAGCAGAGACATTTAAGATCTTCATGGGAGTCACAGGTTTACCAGTCAAATTTTTCTTCCAAGGCTAGAGGGGTTGCAATCCTTATCCACAAGTCCATTCTATTTATCTTTAACTCCATGTCTGCAGATCCAGGGGGAAGATATGTCCTTGTCATCCCTGTTGCTCTTTTAAATATTGTCGAGAAAACTGGCCTGGGAGTGTGAGATCTCTCTAGGTACACGCAGGAAACGGAGTACGAGCCTGGGAGACGACAGTGACTTTGTATGATGATTTAATAATAATTAAAGAAATGAAGTATAAATTGCATATGTGTGTAATGATTGAAATAATTATAAAATACATATGTGTGTAAGAGTGAGATGATTGGTGTTATTGTAATCACAATGTCTGTAACGTATAGTTGAAATATATACTCTGTATTCATGATCTGTAGTAACAGTAACAACTTAATTGTCACATATTTTCAATGATTTCAGATAATGGTAAAACAAATCGATTATGTTTTGAATTAATTGTGTTTCATGGTACAGTATAAGAAGACTGTAGAGTTGAGCGCAGGGAAAGGGAAAGAATGTCACAAGCACCGAGCTGGGCGGTGGCCTCAGAGCAAATTGCCAAAAAAGGTAATAACTACCAGATGGCCAACGGAAAAAAGAGAAGTATTGCAAGGGAATTGCAACAGTCAGACGAAAAAGGGGGAAGTTTGTGTGTTACCAAAGTCAGGGTGGAACAAGGTTTGGGGAGGACGGGTACTTTCCGATGAGATACTCGGGAAGGATGAGTCATGAGACCTCTCCCATACACAACTGTGGGCCAAGAGGGTTTAAAAGCCAGCGAGCTGGGGAGGAAGCCGTTCTTAGTCCGCGGTGCTGAAGGAGAGTCAACAAGAGGACGCAGGCAAAAGATCAGCAGAGGACCACACCCTGGGACCAAGGGAAAAGTTGAGACTTCTCGCCGCAAAGAAGGACAAGATCCGTCAGCCCCCAGCCCTGGCCCCTGAATCCGACCGTCGCCTCTGCCTCCACCCTACGATCCCTATTCAACCGCAGCAGACTTGGGGAAAAGACAAAGGTCACTAGGTGATGAAGATTCTGTTCGTTTAAAAGAAATTGGACAGATTGGCTTTGCTGCTTTTCCGAAAGAGAACTTTGCCCCGCCAGGACAGAGACTCTGACCAAGGACGTCTAAAGGTTTCGGCTGCCAAGATCGACTAACAACGGGTGTGAGTTCCCCTGCCCCTAAAGCCTCGCTCAGTATGATCAGTGACACAGGTTAGGGATTAGAAAGAAGATAGGGTATGGTTAATTTTATATTATGAGAGTATTACTTGTTACAATTTTTATAATTTCCTTCACTAAATCTGATTGTCATTTACCCCTGCTAAAGCTTGCTTAATAAAATATATAATACAAATCATAATAGAGGTTGTGGACATTGAATTCAATTAAGTCACAGATTATTGAGGGTTCTTCTGGGTTAAGTAAAATTCACATGCATGATTCTAGAAACTTGGTGGCTTCGTACTTTCCTTTGGCGAGTAATAAATAATGGCCCTGGGACTTACATCTAAGTCACTAAAACTATTCTAGCCGATAACAAGTGCACGTTATTTGCAGGAGGAAAGCTACCGTTAACAGGAGTGGTTGTTGAAGCTATGCGGCAGCGAGGGCTACTCTGCCGACTGTTTCTAAACTGGAAAGGGCCGTAACTTCTGGATCTGAAGGTAGTTAGAGCAGACGAGGTTTCTCCGCCACCAGTTTAAACAGAGAATCTCCTGTACACCTATTTCAGGGTAAGACAGGTTTCAGGGGTTTTCCGGACCTGTTAGACAGAGAGCTGGTCAGTAGTCAGTCGGTGGTGAGATTAAGGCGTGGCTGGCTATTGCAGAATAACGAACAATATTTATGCCCCGAATTGTGACTGCTCCGTTTTTTTCTGTAAGATTTTTGATATTGTTGCACAATGCAATAATAGGGACATAATTATAGGAGGCGACTTCAATTGTTATCTCAATCCATTGTTGGATAGGTCCTCCAATAAAGTTGCTTCTTCTTTGAAATCAGTGTCGGTTCGAAATAATCTGATGAAGTCATTAAATTTAGTTGGTATCTGGAGGCTTCAGCATCCTTCTGATCGTAAATACCCTCCCACCCCCCACACCCATGGTAGTTTTATCAGAATTGACCACTTTTTAATTGATTCTGAATTAATTTCACGTACATTCAGCTCAATGGTATCAACATCTTAATTTCAGACGACGCCCCTCTCTTACTGCAGATCCACTTTAATCTTTATGGTCTGTTGTTTAATTGGAAATTTATCCCCCCCATCAATTCTGATCAATCATTTCAGGACTATGTTTCAGCCAAAATCTCCGATTTTCTCCTTTTTAATGACGGAGAAGTATCTGACTCAGTTGTGTGGGAGTCATTTAAAGTGGTATTAAGGGGTAACATTATTTCTTATCAATCTTCAATCACAAAGGCCGGATCACAGCGTCTTGCAGATATTCAGGCTAAATTGGCTGTTTTGGAGGACAGCTATTAGAATTCTAATGATGAAAATATAGTCAGTGTTATCCTGAAGACAAAATCTGAATACAATCACATGCTTGGGGAACAAGTTGGTAATTACATTCGCAAACTTAAACAAAAACATTTTTAACTGGGGGACAACCCTGATAGATTGCTCTCCAGACAAGTAAAAGGCACACTGGCAGAACTATTCATAAAATGTCTTCCCCCTCTGGCCAACTGTTAACTGACCCTAAAACTCATAAATAATGCTTTTTCAATTATTACAGTAATTTGTACACTTCCAAATCTAGTGCTACAAGTTATGATACTAAAGATAAACAATTTAAATGTACTTGTACTGGATGAATCCGTCAGGGCAGTCTTGGATTCTGATTTTACAATTGAAGAAATCAAATCTGCGATTCGTTCATTATCTTCTGGTAAAGCTTGTGGTCCAGATGGGTTTGGAGTAGAATTCTATAAAGGTAATTTGGATCTGGTTGCCCCTCTTCTTCTGTGTATGGTAAACTCTTCAGTGAGGGAGGGAGTATTTCCTCAGAGTTTGCATGTTGCTAATATCTGTCTTCTCCTGAAAAAAGGCAGGAATTGCTCTATGTTGCCTCATACCGTCCTTTAAGCTTACTAAACAGAGACCAAAAAAAAATAGTTGCCAAAGTATTAGCTACTCGTTAAAATAAACACATAGCTGACCAGACTGGCTTCAACCCTAACAGGTATTAGGGTTACCTAAGGTTGGAGAAGGTTGGTCTCCTACATGTTATGTACCAGACCAACCTTCCTGCCTCTGCGGCTATTTCATTAGATGCTCAGCAGACATTTGATCAAAATGAGTGCAACTATTTGTCTTTGGTTCTCCAAAAATTTGGCTTTGGCGAAAAGGTAGCATACGTTACCTGTGGAAATGAAACAACTCTTCCTCAATCCAGCGGAGAGGTCGTACGCCCCGGACCAAGCAGCTCACCCTGGAACGCTCAGGGCGCCAAGCCGAAACAAAAGTCTCACACTGCGGATCCCATGAGACGACTAATGGGGAGAACCCCTCACCTGGACGAAACAGAGTGGCCGGCTCTGAGCTGAAACCCACCTACAACTTCAACACCTGCTCCGCCAAAGAAAAATAAACAAGCAGCTGGAACCA
>NW_015113385.1:221958-226745 GCF_001443285.1 Poecilia latipinna
ATTGCAGAATAACGAACACTGTGTTCAAACAAGTCTTCTGCTGAGATCTGTCTTGCCTGCAAAGCAGTAAGTTTACTTAGTTTTGTATGTAAATGTAATTTCAGCTATAATAACTGTTTACTTCTGTTCTCAAGTGCTTGGAGAACATGTTCACCTCTTATTTAGGACAAAGTTTTAGCTTGACTCCTAATTTGCACTGCATCCAACTCCGCTCCACTGCTCACTACACAGGTGGTCGGCAGCCTTTCTGGAGCACCCTAATTTCCACTGCTTGCGTCCCTTTTCTGCGTCGCTGCACTGCGAACTGCAGACAAGCTCCAAGACATACGCACAGGAAATGAGAGATCGAAGTTAGTGATTTATGAAAAGGATGCTTGGTGTCATGTAGAATATCATTGTTCTTAAATTGTTTTGCCCCCAATCACTCTCGTACTTTGCCTGCCTTGATTTGCGCTTTTGTTCTGACAAGAGCAGAAACTTGAATAGGTTTCAGCATTAAATTCACATGATTTGTGTGTATGCATAGTTATTGGTGATATATCCTGACATCATAATGTTTAGATGGGGCACATCATCCCCAGAATAAGGAACATGGAAGAAGTGGTTCATTATGAAAGGCAGGTAAATAAGCACTTAGATTTAATTGCTGAGACATGACTATACATTGATCCTTGCAGATGTATGTCTCTAAAAGTTGTCTCCTTGGGAGCTTTGCTGAATCACTCTTCTTGATTTTAAGGCTTATATCGTTTTAGAGGAAGTGACGCACAAGGGCCGGGAGTTAAAGTCAACTATTCCTATTTTCTCTGTTTATTTAAGGTGCTGGTCTCACTTAGTTTGCCATTTTTGTGTAAGTTGACCTGCTACTGTCTCATTTTGGTTTCTTATGTGTAAATACAGTAGTAGCCTAAGACCCCAGGTCTACAGTACGGTTTGTGTCCTGAAGGGGGCGTCAGTGAGACCACAAAATGAAGATTATCAACTGAAGTTTTCACACCAACCTTGGAAAACTCAACAGGGAATTTGATATACAGGTCAAAAATATTGAGAAAATATCTAGATAGCCAAACTTGTGCACCTCATTTTTCTTTTTACATGTGGTTGTTTTTTCATAAATTACTGTGGACTTTTTTCCCCTTATAAATTGGTTTTGTTATTTCATGCCTTTTAAGGATTTTTTTTTTTTTTTTTGGAAAAGAAACCTTTAAAAAGCCCAGGGTTTAACCTTGTCTTCTGGACTCTCTCAACCTGCTTATTTGAAACCAAATATAGATTTGCTAAAACTTAGTTCTGTCTCCAGTCTCTGTAAACTCGGTTCTGCAGCACCTGAAGACAGAGTTTCAGAAAGAGCAGGTGCTTCTTAAAGAGACAGAGGCCCACTTTCAAGGTGTTACGTTAGTCCATTTTTTTCAAGTCATGTTTGATATATAGAGCTTTTTTGTAGCAACTGTAGGTAACATAGTTACTTGATTGTGCTATAAAGTGGCACTATGTGCCTGGAAAACACCTCACCTTGACTTTTAACCCAGAATAAGATGTTTATTTTTAGCATTATGGTTTCTGCCTGTTTTTTTTTTTTGTTTTTTTTTCTTTTTATTATAATTTTACACTCAAGCTTTTATTTGTAGGTTACTCATGTTTTATGCTCATCACTTTTTGATTGCTGTTGTTTGAAAGTGCTTTACCAGTAAACATGGCTTGGCTGTAAAAAGTGGGCTGTTTCTTTTGTGGTTAAAATCTAAAAATGCCCACAGATGCACACACACACACACACACACACACACACACACACACACACACACACACACAAAGTGAGCATAGCATTGTAGGTCAATTTCCTGTCACATGCATGCTGCTCAGGTCGCCATCAACAGCAGCAGCAGGATGTTACAAACCATCAGCAGACAGAAACATGATTCGGAGGGTTTGGGTCAGTTTGGCTCTGGTGAACCTGCTGTGGATCCTCTTCTTTTCAACACCAGATTCTTTTTTGGGTAAGAACAAATGAAGGGGCAAAACTTTGATTGACTCCACCTCTGTGTTATGTTCTATGTCCTGTGATGTTCGGCCTTTGTTTCTGTTTTGTTTTGTTTTGTAACTGCCATGGCCTTAAAATTGCAGCCTTTAAAGCGTTGTGTGTGACGTTGTGGCTTTTAAAAAAATAAATGCTTATGCAGTGTTTGTCCAGAAAAGAAGCAGCAGCTCTGAGAAGGAGGAGTTTTGTATTAAACCTCAATTCGATTGTAACTGGACAACAACAGAAAGGGAAGTCATCACCACCAGCACGATTCTGCAAGGTAAGCTTTAGTTTTGCTGGCATCAAGTTTCAGTTTTGGACAATAGATTAACATCTTATTTTATTATAAACTCTGATTTGTAGAAAATGTGGTAATGTCATTATTGAAAAGAGAAGGAAAGTTCCCTCAAATCTAATGGCACTCCTTCAAAAGACATGCTCTCCAATCAACTGGAGCTTGGGGCAGGAGAGGGTGGCGCCTTGGTGATTTCCAGGGTCACATCATGACTATGGGACATTGAATGACATCACTGGTAGTGGAAAAGCTGGCTTTGTATGGAAGGCCTCATGTACAAAGACATGCATGGATTTCTTGCTTTAACATTAGCTGCATTTCCATCACAAATATGTGTGCAAAACGTTGTCAATATTCTGCTAATACACACACACACACACACACACACACACACACACACACACACACACACACACACACACACACACACACACACACACACAAATATCCCCACAGTTAAATAATGTTTTATTTTTGCACCATACTCACATATGCATATCTATACATCCTCTGCAGCAGGTGGGAAGAGTGAAGAATTTAACTCCATGGACAAGTATCTCACAAGTGCTGCACCTCAAATGTGAGTGGTTTCTTCCATCCATCCATTTTCTTACACCCTTGTCCCTAATGGGGTTGGGAAGGGTGCTGGTGCCTATCTCCAGCGAACAGGGGGGACCCCCATAAAATAGTTTTTTTTTTTTTCATAGAAATATAAAAAATTTGGGCTCTCCCAATTACAAAATTAATCGTATCTTGTTTTTTAAATTGCTTTTAGAAGTAAAAATTAAATGTCACTATTCCCAGACCAAAAAACACACATCCATATTTGCACTGAACACCCCCATGGATCTGAATGAAATGGTTTGTTCCTGCTTAGCGCACTTGAGGGTGACTGTGGTGAGCAGTAGAGCAAGACAAGAATGAGTGTGGCAGTTACTATGCTGCCAAGAGAAAATAGTCATGTTTTTTAAGAGAGAGAGAGAAAAAAGACAAGTATCAATATGTAGCCCAGTTTTTCTCTAAGAGAGGTGGGTAAACTGTGAGATTAACAACCATTTAGCATAGTTAGCTTAGCTACAGACTACTGTTTGCTTCCATTTCACCAGCATTTAATGAACAAAAGGAAAAATATTGCCAACATATCCTTATATTTAACTTGTACTTGTCAACACCGACTTTCCTTTGCTGCCCTTCCACAAAATATCTCGACCATTCCCTTACTGCATAATTCTGCTTGATTCTCATCTCCTTTCTATGCTCTGGCTGAGATTTCTCCTATTAAACTGAATTTCTCCAGCTGAATTTCAACCAGGCCAATCAGCGAACAGAAGGAGGAGTTGTGAACAATTGTTGTTAATTTTTGTCCATAGCTTTAACAATGGCAGTGGAGGAAGTGAGCGAAGACATTCAGTCCGTGTTGACCATGTCTCAAAATATTGAGCAATTAAAGCTGGAGCAAGAGGTTGATGTAATTGCTCTACTCCCCATGAGTTGTTTACAGTGTTAAGCTTCATCAAACTAACCTCATGCGTCATATATCTTGCCCAAACGTTAGACACTGGGTAAAATTTGAAACCTCAGCAGAGTTCATGCCTCCAGCTGGCAGTTGGTTCTCAATAACCGAGTTCCAGACTAGAGATGTACTAATCCGATATTAATATCTGTATCGGTCCCAGTACTGAAAATTATTCAAGATCGGGTAATGGTGACAATGTGCCCTATCTATAAAGGAGGTTCTATTCAGTCTAATTCTATTTTTTGTGCTCTGAGCAATGTCATGCTTTATTATTTATATGACATCATAATTCGAATTCCTAATTTGCACTTTCTGAACTATTTTTTCATAGTTTGTTGCAGTTTGTTACGTTTTTGACCAAAATAGTCAACCTGTTGTTTTTGACAGTTTCAGTTTCTTTATTGTTTATTTGTTCATTGGTTGTTTTTCTCCTAACTGCACTGACTCAACAAATTAAAGTTGTTTTTACATGTTTGACCAAGCTTGTGAAGCTATTGGTGCATTTACATGTGCTGTGCTGGTGAAGAGTCTTCAGATACATCTGTAAATCAGTACACTTATGTGACAGCTTCGTGTACCCGTTCCGTCATACACACTTGGAGGCCTGTTGGTTGGATTTCATGCCGTTTAAATCAATGCAATGACCACCTATTTCCACCTGGACATGGGTGTCCTCCACCCTTTCAAACCATACAGCCAGAGAGATATTTACAAGGGAGCAGCAGTAGAGGCAGATGAGATTGATTTACCAGTTCATTACAATAATTTATGGTGTCATGCAAGATTTGTGATTGTGGGATATTGTCACTTAGCATGTGCTCACCACTTAATACATGCTAAGTTTTAGAGTTTGTTTCCTGTTTAATATTGCTATAGCTTAAAGGGCCAGTATCATGTAAAATTGACTTTTTTCAGTTTTCCATCATGTTATAATTATATTCGCTCATCAAAATCATGCC
>NW_015113385.1:230248-231854 GCF_001443285.1 Poecilia latipinna
GGCACTATGTCCCTGGAAAACACATAATGCTGCCCCTTCAAACCTATGTGTTTAAATATAGACAAGAAAAAGCAAATAAATGTGTATACTTGTTTTCTTTTGACTTACAAATTTATAAATTCTGACAAATTAAAGCAGAAAGACATAGTTCTATGAAGATACCGGCGCAGAGATTGCTTTTGGTAAAGAGATTCCATCCACTGATTTAAACAGGAAAACCAACATCAACCCAGAAGTAAAACCAAAGGTCATCATCAACCCACCTGAGCAGCGGGATGTGAACCTGAACCGAAGACGTTTTAACAGTGAGTGTACACTGGATCTAACTTCAAATTTCTGTTTATAAATTGGATTTCCTTCTCTTTTCTTTTTGTGAAAATCCTTCACATAACATTTATTGTGAATTGGTGCAACATACATGAACTGAATTGAATATATAAGCTGATTTACTGAATATTTATCAGAAAAATAAATAAATAAATAAATGAATGAATGCTCCAGTTTTATGTCCATGCATGCTGGGTAAAGAGCCTAAAACGTATTGCTCTTTGAGGCTGAAACATCTCCAATGACATTCCACTGCCTTCTGTTGTTTCTTGAACTCTGTGGCTGTACAACCATCAAAACTTCACCTGGGGTTTATATAAGTTTGGTAATCACATTCCATTTTACCAAAGGAAGGGGTAAAATGACGAATGCTTTCAGAGAAATATCCGTGCACTGTCAGAACTATTAGCTGTTTGATGCCCAAGAAGTGGAGGGCTCACTTTTCACGGTGCCACAATACTTGATTGTCTTCTTTTCAGGTCCAAATGTTGCTCTTCACTGCTGCTTTATGTTTTCTACAAGAATGGTGGCTAAAGAACAGATTCGTTCATACCACATCACCGGTCCTCACTGCTCAAAGTCTGCAGTCTTGTAAGTGTCGGCCAGCAAGCAAGCTCATATCAATCACTAATAATGTCCTAAGAAAGTATCTTGTCTTAAGAAAGATACTTTCTGTGGCGTAACAGAATTGTTCTCATTCTGTCACGTTACAGCCTCAAATTTAACTTTAAATAGTGTTAATGTTTGGTTTTTATTTGTGTTTCCAACTCTACCAGCTTTGTTCTTCTCTTCTGTTGCAGGTTTGTCATGATGTCAGGGAGTTACATCTGTGTGAATCCAAAGCTCTTGTGGGTCCAGAAGATCATGAAGGGTCTAGACAAAAAACGATTTTAAAGGCACCAAGAGCCCAATTTTGCTTTTTTTTTGTTTTGGTTTTTTGTTTGTTTGTTTTTTGCTTATTAGTGGACATGATGATTATTTGATTCTCTGAGGATTTTGTCTGTGCATGATGTCAACAAACAACTGATAGCCTCTAACGTTTATAGTGGTTTCTCTTTTTGGAAAGAGACAAAATATCAACACAAAATCAAAAACAGAAAAAGAAGATAAAACAGATTACATCAAAATTACAGATCATCTTGCATGGTATTGAGAATGTTATTTGCTTAACCCTAAAGAAAAACATGAGTTGTAACTTGGTCAATGTATACTGCTCAAAAAAATAAAGGGAACATTTCACTTTAATTTTGTGTGTTACTCCAAATCCAGGCTTCCATTG
>NW_015113385.1:235279-262912 GCF_001443285.1 Poecilia latipinna
AATATTTCATTCATTCAGATCTAGGATGTGTTATTTGAGTGTTCCCTTTATTTTTTTGAGCAGTGTATAATGGAAGGGATTTCTTGTAGTTGGTTTGCATGGATTCTTAAAATCAGTTTAACCTACTTCTTCAAACTTCCAGCTGTACAAACAGTGATTGTAATTTAATGTATAAACACCTTATTCCATAATAATAATAAAAAAATCAGTAAACTTTCTTTCTAATTGTTCTGCAGTTTCAATTTCTCCTGTTGTTCAAAGCAGCCAATTCAGCAAATCTAACGGTGACAGGAATCTGGATTTCATCAAATTAATGTTGATGTGTTTAAAATGTTCATATAAACAGGAAGACTATAGGAAAACATAACACTGGAAGAACACAGATTGACATAAACCTATGGCTGTTGAGTCTTTTGAGTTTTGAATCTCTGTCACAAACTGAGATGAGCTCAATCATAACTAGTCAACATTTACAGAATAAAAAACACACAATCAGCAATAAAACCTTCATTCAAAATGGGATGTTTCATTTTGTCCTAAAATCTCATAAAGGTATTTGGGTGTGAGCGATCTTCAAAATGACCTATTTGGTGACGATATTATAATGTACTCAATGAACCCAACAAATTCTTTCACTCAGTTGAATGGAAACTTGGTCTTTCTGCAAACTCCATACAGAAAGACCCCAGTCTGGGATTTGAACCCAGAAACTTCTTGCAAGGCAGTGGTGCTACCATCTGCCTCACTATGCAGCCAACAACAAAATAAAATGAAAAAAATAAAAATAAAAAATTCATTTGGCAGCCAGAGTGATGAGATGAACTATCATCACTCTGGGGTGACTCTGACGGTTCTTCTGTTCATATTAGTTTATATTAAATCATTTTATTCTGTTTTCATTACAAATACACACAGAAACAACCAAATAAGGTCAACCTGTAGAGTCTATTAGCAGATTGTTTATCAGCTTTCGTTTCCTTCCTTATTTGCTTCTGGGCAATCAGATTATGATCGTCCTCCATAATGTAAACTTCATGTTGCATAACCAAAGCCAGTAAGTCTGATCACAGCCTGAGTGGTTGAATCAACATCCAGATGATCAGGATGGGTCCCGTCTTCTTCATTCACCTGCTACTGATGGCTCCGCTGCTTCAACACACTGAAGAAAGTGAGTACAGTACAGTGTTGTTTGTTTCTCTAATAATAATCCATTTTTTTGGGGCAGTTGTGTTGCACAGATTTACAAGTTATGCATGTAATATAGTTAATAGGAGCCTACTGTATGAAAGTGGTTAATATTCTCTAAAGGAATAAAAGTCTTACTTTTTTTATCTATTGTGTGAAATTATCTAGACTTTTGTCAACCACAGAACTGTAATCCTTGTAATCTTTTTGTGTCCTATGAGAACCATCAGGGTGAATACAGACAGCAAACTAGACAGATAGAAACATGGAATATCATTTTGCCACCAAAGAAAAAAAACATTAAAAAATTTAATCTTGTTCATTTAACAGGGACATGTTGACTTTATTGTTTGGGCACAAACACATTGTTGAAACTCAGTCTTCCAAAAAAAACTCGACAACACCAATGAACAGATTCATGTGAAAGACTAAATGAACGCTTCACCTCATCTGTTAGTTTTCAGGTGACTGAATCTCCCAGACTATTCAGGTCACCTTATGATTTTCTACACCACTTCTCAGTCTGATATTCACTCACTCCATACAAACTGAGCCTTTTTTGATTATCTCTTAACTTTTCTGAATACATGGTGATGCAAATCTTCTGTCTTTCGCCTGTCTCACCAGGTTCTGCTGGTCACAGTGCTTCCCTTGTGTCTTTTTACATTGACTCTCCTAGGTTTTTAATGATCTGTTTGAAAGTTCTGATGATATTGTTGGTTTTCGTAGCTTAGCCTATTGATGTAAGAATTCTTAACCTATTATCAATAGATCTTTAAAAGAGTGAAGAGCGGCCTCTCGTTGCTCAGTTTGGGTTACGCAATGACAAAGTTGCATGATTTCAGATTGTTAACAACTAAAAACTGTCTATCCCTGCCAAATGGACCAAATGTCCAGTTACTAGGCGACCAAATTAGAACAGGATCACCTGATTCTGTTCAAGTTTACTCAACAACACTAATGAACATTTTCATTTTCAAAGGAAACATCCATACCTAACCAAGTATATTTAGTCTTCTTAATCATTCATTATTTTCTCTACAGACGAGGAACTGGGGAGACAGAAGCCACCTAAACGTGATGAAGCGGTGCATCATCAAGAGTTTTGCTTGAGTATTCCTGAAGCTCCACACTCAACCAGTTTGGTTTTTGAAACCCCACAGCCTACAAAGTCGGCATCCAAACCCAAATTAATGAAACAAAAACCCAAGAGTCCAAAACAACCTGATGTTCATAGATCCCCGGAAGAAAACTATCCATCTGCTGGTGTTCCTGAAATAGTACCAATGAGATCCCCGATGTCTGGGGAAAGAAACGATCCATCTGCTGGTGTTCCTGAAATAGAACCAATGATCGCTCCCATTAGTCTCCACAGCCCAGGTGAGGCCTCTTCCCGTAGAATTTAGAGGTGTTTTCACACTTAGTAATCCAGTAGACTTGGTTCGACCGAAGTTGCAACATTTTTACATTTTCAGCTGATGTGGTTGACTTATACACTGCAAAGTCAAACAGCCAAAGCCTTGTGAATAACCTGTTTCCCTCCTCGCCTGTGGGGGCGCTGCACCTTGAACAAGTGAAGGAAACAACACAAAAACTTCTGAACAAGATTCTGAGAATAACTTCCGTCTTCACGAAATGTAAACAAAAATGGAGTTGCGTTAGATCTATGTAGGATTTCTCTTTTGTCTTTGGCAAAAGACCATGAGCCATTTCTCCTGCTAGTGCCTAGATATGCTTGTTTGTTTTGGTTATATTTACCCAAAATCCCTTACGTTGCTTTTGGAGTGGTCTCCATTTGAGTACACATATGCATTTGAACCGCACCAGAGTTCAGTTCAACCAAACCTACAGGCTTCATTCCAGTCTTCTGTAGATACTATAACGTGTCTGATGTTCTTTGACAGTTCTTTGGTTCTAGAGCCCAAAGCCCTTGTTGCTATGAAACACTTTTCACTAAGGACAAAGGCAAACCAACTCTTAGCCAGTATGTTCACAAGGTCTTTTACTTTTTGTGCTGGCTAAGTTTTGGCAACTGCTTAATCAATCAATCAATCAATCAATCAATCAATCAATCAATCAATCAATCAATCAATCAATCAATCAATCAAATTTTATTTGCATAGCACATTTCAGCAGCAAGGCATTTCAAAGTGCTTTACATAATTAAAATAAAAACTGCATGTAATAAACAGTGAGAAAGAGAAATAAAAAGCTGTAGAACTTTAGCTGAGACGCCGTCAACTGGGACTCCAACCCTTTGGACTTTAGTCAAAATGCCGTTTGACAAGGACTCTAACCTCTTGGACTTTAATAATACTGTCACTGTTAATGCCTTGTGGTGCAACTCTTGATTTACCAACGAATTCAAACCATATTACACTCATAAGCAGGAGTACCAAATGATTTCCAAATTCTTCCTGGTTGATAAACTTGTCACTTAATTTTTTTGTCAATGAAAGTTTATATTCTGTTTGATCATATATGTATTTTGCTTTGCTGAATGTCAGATGTCAAAGTCTCAGACGGATGCTACTGCAAAGACCAAAACAAGAAGCTGTCCACTGAGATCTATCGAGTCAGCAGCCTGATCATACACTATCCCAGTGAAACCTGCAGATCAACTGAATACATGTGAGTCAGTATGTATTTATTGGAGATTATGCTTGAAGAAAGCATGTTAAAATTCTCTGTCAAATCAAACACATTCCGTTCTTTGTAAGTCGAAGGTTTAATAGTTTCTATGAGATCATCCTCATGACTGTTGAACTCAAATAGGATCAGCAATGCCTCGACCTCTTGTCTTTCAGTGAAATCTTAAAAGATGGAAGGAAAGTTTGTGTGATGCAGTTCAGCCTCGTGACTCATTTTCTTCGGTACGTACAGAAGACGACTTGAGTTCTCTGCTGCTCTGCAGAGAGATACCATACTTTCCTGTGAGAGGTACAGCTTCTGTGCAACATCTTATCTCACAGTTGCTATTTCATAGTCAGAGTGCACTCAAAACTATTTCCTGGCAGATTAAAAAGCAACTTTTTGAGTATCCAAGGTAACAGTTTCCCCTAAGCTGATTTACTGATAAGACTCAACCTACTCAACCGACCCACAGGTTTCTGTCCAAACCAGTACCGGAGCAAAGGTCAACAGAATCACCTGAGATCTCATCTACTACACATCAGACCACAACTGCAGAGACATCCACCTCGACACACCTGACAATCAGAACCGATGGGCCACCACTTCTTTCCGACTCATATATGCATTATGGACCAGATGGTCCAAAAGGAGTTGGAGTTATGTAAGTTTTACCTGTTAATCTAATGTTAGCACTGGACGATATTTCATGTCCTTAACTTATGATAATATAATAATGAGCAAATGTTACCACATTCACAAGACTTGTTCATGAAGAGAGGGCAAAACATAGTTGAAGAGTTTGTGAAAAAATAATTAGCTCCCATGTTGTGGAGGTAGAACAGATTATTTCAGACAGCTGAAATATTTGGTTCTTCCCAAGTAACTTTGGCAAATAAAAAGCAAATGTTTAGAAATTTTCAATGATTGCTATGTGTGATAGCATGTTTGAGCCACCAATAATTAGCAACTAGAAATTTCTTTAATCCAGTAATCTGTCATATTTTACATGAGATCGGGATCTTACAGAAAGCCTACACTCATCTTTTCATGAAGTCTAATTTTTCATGCCCTACTATCAGCCAGCTTCTATCCCTTTATATTAGCATTAACATTAGCATGAGAAAAAAATATAAATACAATGTGTTGGAAATCTGTTTTTGGTGACTGACTTTCATTTGTCAGGCTTAAATGTCAAAAGTTTAACAAAGACAGATTATCATGGCAATTAAAAAACAACAACACAAAACCGTGTAAGAAGATCTCCACACCAGACCTTGTTTATTTATTTATTTATTTTACAATTTTGCTATTGCAGCTGCCTATTAAACTGAATGATACAACCTGGACATGAATATATGACTTGTTGTACCGAGAAATCAAACAGAAGCGATCGATTTCTTGGTACTGCAGCCTCTGAAGCAACATGGGCAGAGAAACTAATTTTAGTTTTCAATGTAATTTAGTTTAACTCTAAGATTGATAAAGGGAATGTAATAAGAAAAATCCTTTCTTCGTCTCAGTTGTTCTGTTATCAATTTATGCTGACGTGTTTTCATTTGTCATATTTTACTTTTGTCAATAAATTATGTTCATTGCGTATCATCCATCCATTGTCTATATCCACTTACCCTTGCAGGATCACAGGGGGCTAAGCAGTGGCACAAAAAGTGGGTACACACTTTAAGCGAAGCTTAGGGGCGCTGTGCTAAAGGGGGCACCAAAAACATTTTTGGAGAACATGATTTTTTTTTTATTAATTTTTTTTTTTATTGTTTTTCATTTGAATCATGTTGTTAGCTGATGACAGAGAACTAAAGATGGAGAGACAGGAAAGGAAGCTGTTGGGGGCAGAAAAAATATGGAAGAGGGTCAAGAGTAAAGATGTTGTGTAGAGATGAAAAAAGTTTTTCAGGTCAGCTTAAGTTACTATGACAAGTCACTGCTGTCTCCTGTTTCTGTGCTGCAGTTACAGGTGTGTCAGAGTTTGAATCCAGGAACTTTAAGGCAACAGCCCCCCTGGCCCCCAAATATCCTTTTATTTTTAACAAATGTTGAGTGTCTTTAACTATAATGTGTAATTTTTACATCCTTTTTTCTTTTTATGTAATCAGTGTCAAAATACCCAAACCACAACCAAATTTTCTTATGGATTCAAGTGGACCCAGGTTTGAAGGCCCCACAGGTAAAACCTATATCTTCTAGGGATTGTTTAAAGTGGCATTGTTTGAAAACAACAAAATAAAAAACTGCCAAAAATTCCAGAAGCAATTCAGCTTTAGTCAAATTATTTCATACTTTTTTGGGTACAGGTTTGCCTTAATAACATCAATATGTTTCAGAAGGATTTGGTGCTTTTGTTTACTTGGTAGCTTTGGTTGAAAACGGCACAGATTAAAATAGTGTCACACAGAGATGCATTACTTACATTTACTTGGTTACAGTTTGTTGAGTAACTTTTTGGAAGAACTATATTTTTATCAGTATTCTTATAACATGTTTTTACTTTCACTTAACTAATATTATGAAGTATTGCTAATTTTACTTGAATAACATTTATGGATGCTCTACTTGCTGCAAGTAGCTTCACTGACTCAAAACACACGCACGGAAACCTATACTTACTTTTACTTTTACTTTGTTTCATAAGTTTTACATTGAAAAAAATATATTTTAAAAGTGTTTCTTCTCCCTAAATTTGGTATTTTATAAATATATTCTTTAGTTTTGCAATCTTTCCTATTCATTTTAGTTTTTAAAGACCAGAATCTGCACATAACTAATTTTTTTTTGTCTGTCTGGCTACATAATTTTGAAATACTTAGTCAGATGTTATGATCAGTTTACTCAGTATTGCACCCTTTTTAAGAAGTAAAAGTAAAATATCATTTATAATCTAATGTAATATTCAAATCTTAAATGTTGTTTTTTCATTTAATAAAAAACAGAAGTAAAGTCTAGAAATCATCAGTCTTCCAGTAATGAATCCATAATATGTTTCATTTAGTGGCTTCAGTTACTAAAACAATTAACTTTTTAATCATACTTCAACTTATTGAATGCGAGTTATTTATGGCCATGTGTATTCATTTTCCCTGACTGTCTAAAGTTTTCTTTCCAGAAACTTGTGTTACCTGCATACATTTTGTAATGTGGAACAACTTTGACCTGAAGGACGTTCAGTTGGTGGATGTGAACTTCCTATCATCCAACTGTCCTGCCCTCATCTTACTAAGGTTTTCTCTCTGCTGTAACAAATGCTGACCGATTACAATCACTGCTTAATTTTGAAATGTTTTATATTTGCACGCCATAATTTACACCCAGCGATGTGTCTTTTGCCTTCCAGTGTCAGCCTGACTGATGGACGCCATATTTGTATGGATTCTCTCCACCCTGAGTTCCAGCAGTTTCTAGAGAAGTTGGAAATTAAAGAACCTTAAATCTGACACTTAATGTGGTAGAGTTTAAGGTTCATGTCCGCTAAGACCGCGGCAGGATTAAGTCAAAAGGAGAAATCTTCTTATGAAACTCGCTCTTGTTTTAATCTGGTATTTTATTAGCTTATTTTAATTCTATCAAGTTTCTCGATTGCTTGTTTTGTTGTGTTTGTAATTCTATTTGTTGCATCTGAACCAGGCTCTCTTGTACATGGGATCTTGGACTTCAGTGACACAAACTGTATATATATATAAAAATTTATAAAGCTAAGATTCTATTATGTGCTTCAATATGTTCTCTGATGTAAAACAAATACATCAAAGGTCAATAAAATCATAAAACATAAGGTTAAGATCACATTTTTTAAAATTACTTTTGTATTTTAAGTGCAATGATTTATTTCTTTATTAGACCATTTAAATATCTCTGCTTTTACTTTTAACTGTCCTCTGCAGTCTGAGCAAAAAGCTACAAGTGTTATCATTTTATAAGTGATATACTAAAAGTTGCCTACTGACTAATTTTATTTAAATGTGGCAGAGCATATTAATGATGAACATGCAATGTTGTAATAATACCAACATTGCATGTTTTAGCAAAATTTTAATTTTCATCCATAGTTCCATAAAACAAACACAAAATACAAACATTTATACAATTTCATACATACAAATCAGACATACAGTACAAAAACTACATATAGTGAGGAAAAAGAAATGGCAAATGGTAAGAGAGAAAAAAGAAAGAAAAGAAAGGGCAAGGGATTAAAAAACAGAGTTAGACAATATCAACAACAACATATATTGCAATAGACATGTGATCAATATCAAGAGGTAACACATCTGATAGAATATTCACTGAACTCCGATCCAAAACCGCACAGCATTCTGGGGGATATAGGCAGAGGAAAGGCTTTATCTGCTCAACCTCTCACAGCTGGCTAAAGAAGGTTGGTGGCTTCAGGAAACTCACTTGCTCATTGGTTGCCTAGCAACAACCTGCCAGTAACTTGTCAGCAGCAGTTTCAGGTTTTGCCACAGTCACTCATCACTGCATAAAAAAATGATTAAAAAAACTGCAGAATGAAATGAAAACTGGATGAAACAGGAAAGTTTAGAGTTTTTCAGATATTTAAAATAAAAAAATAATAATCATTGACAAGTGACATGAAACGCTTATATTGTGATGCGTTTTCCAGCCATATTGTCCAGACCTTAAAAAAACATGAGGAAAAGAGGAAAGAAGATGATGGGTAGTAAAAGAAAGGAAAGAAGGAAGCAAAAAGGGAATAACAAAGAAAAAGGTAAAAAATAAAATAAAATTTAAAAAAAAAAAGCTTAGGGTCTACCCCTGAAATGACTGTGGTTTGCCCCTCCCCGCCCCACACCTGGAGGTAACCTCGGCCTTCCTGAGCCTCAGCTCCTCCAGATGTTTCTCTAAAAGCTGTGAGGCGTCCATCGTCTGCTCCAAGTCCATCAGCAGGTCTCCGTCCCCCAGCAGCCCAAAGCGCTGCTTCAGTCTGCCGTTGGCTCTCTGCAGGCGGTTCCGCTCCAGCCTGGTTTGGGTCAGGACGTCCCTCCTCTCCGCCACCAGGACCTCCACCTCAGCCAGCTGCTGCCGCTTGGCCCGGATCTCCACCTGGCTCCAGAGCAGCTTCTCTCTGACGTTTGACAGGACCTGACGGGCGCAGCAGGTCAGCGCTGGTTAAGCGGTTAACGCTGTAACACGTTGTTGGACCGGTCAGCTCACCTCCAGGCTGCTGCTGATCCTCCTCTGCAGCTTTAGGGATTCATCTCTTTCCCTTCCCGCCTGTTTCTTCCTCTCCAGCATGCTGGCCTGCAGCTCCTCCAACTGGACCCGCTGGGGGTGCTGGCCATGGAGCTCTGCCTCCAGCCTCTGGATCCTGGACCTCAGTGAGAAGTGCTTCAGACGCAGCCTGGTCAGCTGGTTCTGCCGGAGCTGCTCCGCTGTCAGCACCGCCTGCACTTTGGACAGGGCCAGGTCCGACCCCAGGTGGGGGCTCAGCGCCGCCAACGCAGCATCCCGCTTCAGTGCAAGGAAAGCCTCCCACTCTGCCTCCACCTCAATGTGTCACACAAGACATATTTATAAAATAAAACGTTTCTTTATTGTAAAATCAGTGGTAAGCTCATAATTTTGCAAGTTTTTCTCTTGTCCTGCTGATTGCTTGTTTTCTTGCTTTTGAAAACCTGTTTGAAATAAATGAAGGAATATTTTCTGGGCCATATAGTGACATTTTATAGCACAGTCAAATAACCGTGTTACCTCCATTTGTTATAACAATGGTGCATAAGTCAAATATGACTTCAAATAAGTTTTACTTCCTAATTTAATGCCTTAAAACTGGGCCGTTTAGCCGTCAGTTTCCAAAAAGTTTTAGAAGTTGAGTTTGTGATTTTCATCTGTAGGCCATAGTCATTGAAATTACAAAAAGCACAGGGTTGAAATATTTCACTGTATGTGTAATGAATCGATTTAATATATAATTTATCAAACGAGTGACAAAATATTTTTAATCTCCTCACGATTCATTTTTTAAGATGTAGCTAAAAATGATGACATCACAGGACTGCGTCGTGTTGCAGTTTGTGCCACTAGATGGCAGCAGATCCTACACATTCAGACATTAAACGTCATTTGGTTCGTTACAGAATCAAACTTAAAGTTATATATGTTTAAATTCTCGAGTGAGTCAGCTGACCTGCTCCATCATGACTGTGAAGTTCATCAGAATACAAAAACCCCTGAATTATTCTAAGAAAAAATACATATTTTCTGGCAAATAAAAATGAGAATATAGGAACTAATGCTCTCACAAGTATGACATTAAAAATACTCAGATATATATGTCAGTATGGTTATATGAGCTTTTAAGTGTATTCTCTTTCTCTCTGTTCTGTCATCCATTTTAAACATTTACTATAATACCCTGTCTTTTATGTCCTCTCCTCCTCTTTCTGCTGTCTTTCCTTCTCTCCTCTGTTCTACCTTCTGTTCTCGTTTCCTTCCTGCCAGGATTACAAAAAATTGAAAAATTCAACACATAACAGCAACATTAAGCTAGTTTTCTTCATATTCTTATGCAAACTTCACAACAGACAATAAAAATAATTCTAATTTATTAAATAACATTGAACTCACCTATGCAATAAAAGGACTTTCTGCACATATTCACCCATCAGCCACATGTTCTATATATCTAAAAGAGCTGCTAGTTTTCATTAAAGTCTTCAGAGTGAGAGCTGCGGGGAAACAGCTGAGTTTGAGCAACAATGGCCGCCTTTGTAGCTGCTGTCTCCTCCTCTGCCTCTCTGGCAGAGATAAATCTGCACCTGCTCAACACTTGGGAAGAACCACTGGGCTCTTCTAATCAGAGGGACCCAGAAATGTCTGCAGTTCTGGTAAAAATGTGCAAAAAGTCATCATTACTTCAATGCTGATTGACATTCAAGGCCTTTCAGCCTATCTTTGCCAGGGTTCACTATAAATGTACATACTTAGACAGTTTTGAGTGCCTAAGGCCTAAAACACTTAAGAGCTCAATTTCCAGACAATATTCCACAGTAACATGTCCTGGATGGCACCATCAGTTGTTAGCCAGCACCGGTAATCCAAAACAAAATAAAGCAGACATTTAAAAGAATCTAAATGAAATAGAAATAACATAAAAGCATATCAACTGATAACTAATCAAAGGCAATGGAGGGAAAAAAAAGAACAAAGAAAAATCCTAAGGCGGCCAAGCAGTCAACCGTCGTCTGCCATGTTTAAATAGTATGGTTTGTAATTTCCTGAAATGCAGTTTTGCACTACATGTAACAGGATGGACAGTTTCCAAAAAATCCACTTTTGTCTCATCAGTTTAAGGAACTTTGTCCAAAAAGTTTATTTTTGTTTTTTTGTGACAGCAGTATTTAGTCTTCAAGTTTGTTGAAAGACTGACTGCTACCAAGCAATCAGAATTGCTGTCATTGTGCAAGAAAGCACAACATAAAAAAAAAAAAAGCAAATAGTGCAAATAACGAAGCAACCAGGCTGAACATCATAAATAAATGATGTTCAGCATTTGGGTGAATTTGCAGTGTTCAAAAAGCTCCTTCCTTTGTGTTTTTTCTGGTGTTGGCCTGTAGGAACGCTCCAATAAATACAAGTACTGCCACAATTTGTTGCTTTTTAATATCTTTTAGCCTACTTTATGTTGTCAGGCAGTTGATTTCTTGATTATATCTGTCTGTAATCAAACCTGGATGAAAATGAACTTATCAAATTGTGGTAAAAGTGAACTCGTGACTTAACAGCAGGAGTTAATTACTTTTTTCACACACTTTTGTAGCCCAGACACCAACCTTCCCCAGCTTGTCGCGGGCCTGTGACCTGAGCTCCTCTGCCTGCTGCTGGGCCGTCTGTGAAGCAGTGCTGAGCTGCTGCTTCAGCTCAGACAGGACCTGGACGGACCGCTCATACTCCCGTAGCTGCTCCTCCTCAGGCCTGCCTCTCCCCAGCTGGCCCCCATCAATGGCTGTGTTGTGGAAGTATTGAGCCAGCTTCATCTGCAGCTGCCTGTTTAGTCGGCGGGCCTCGTCTCTCTGTGTGCTCAGCTCTTTGAGGGAATCTTCGTATTGGTCTTTTTTGTCGTCTGTACCTTCAGCAGCAGCAGTAGAACCGTCTCCCTCCTGCGTCGGACTCTCTGTCTTTGGGGTGTCTAGGTTTAACCCCAAATATCGGCCACTGTTCCTCCTATTAGTCTCAAAAATAACACTCTGACTATGTGACAGCGCGTGCTCAGAGTTGGTTTTGAGAGCCGTTGTGTGTTCTGACTCACAGGTGGCTGGTTCTTCAATAGAAGGGTCTGTTTTGACTTCCCTGCTGCTAGAAAATTCTTCGTCATGATCTGAGAATACTAATTTATCAAATTCCTTCTTTTCTTCATTCTCTTTCTCCATTTTAAGTTTTAAATTCGCTGAAGAATTGTTTGATTTGCCTAAAACTAAAAAGCTCGTGCAGTTCTGTAGTCGGTGACACTTTTCGTTTGGTTTGCGTTGTCTTGGAAACTGAGTTCAGTAGCCAATCAGAGGCGTTCTGACGCTTTCCCATGATTATTAACAAGAGGAGTGTGCGAGTGGCTCGAGCTGTGAGGCTCGTTGCGCGCAGGCGCCGAGTGGAGCCTCCTACAACAAGAAGCAGCAGCCAGGCAAGATGGCGGACCTGGGGAAGAAGTACTGCGTTAACTGCCTAGCAGATGTCACCAACTTGCGGCTTCGCTGCACCGACTGCCCAGATATCGAGCTGTGCCCAGAGTGCTTCTCGGCGGGCGCCGAAATCGGCAACCATCGTAGATGGCACGGCTACCAGCAGGTCGACGGCGGGCTTTTCTCACTGTGGGGTCCAGAGGCAGAGGGAGGATGGACTAGCAGGGAAGAGCAGTCGCTGCTCGATGCCATCGAACAGTACGGCTTTGGAAACTGGGTACATCACTTTATCATTTAATGACATAAGTTTGGATTTAAATAGCATAGAAACACCACCATGTTGTACTCATGTTGGCATGAGTACAACATGTCCACTGGTTTCAGCGGCGAAATATGTCAACTTTTAAGTAAACATAGACTGTTGTTAAACTTTACGAAACCTTAACAATGTTATTGAGAATTAAAAGAACAGACCGAATTGGAAATACTTCATTAGTAATGTTTTACCTAATTTTAAAAGTTTGGCAGTGTTCCGATTCCAGGCTCTATAGATTTCGGAGATACTTTCATGGTATTCAGAACAGTTAGATCTTTTCTTACCAAATTAATTATGTTTATTTGACCAATCAGCATTTACAGTTAATTCTCACCGTCTTCCCTGTCCCTGCTTTATAAATACCACCACCATGTTTCAATAGAACAATGGTGTTTATACAGTTATATGAACAGTGGCAGTTTTCCTCCATACATAGTATTGTGATGAATATGCAGATAGCTTATTAATTTGTCAATATTTTTCTGATTGAACACTTATTTGTCAGTCTTAGCCTGATATGATCACATAAAGTCCCACAGTAAGCTGAATTTAAACAGACTTCTGCTTTGATCGGCTCACTCTGATGTAAAATCTGCATTACTATAGAAAGTCAAACCTGACTTTGATTTGTCTTTATAGATTCTAGATTTCTTATTGTAGTGTGTGACACATCCTTTATGCCAAACAAAACGTGATCGTAATGTGTTTGGCATTTTGACAACCTTACATGGTCAAGTATGGAAGCTGCAAAAGATGGAAGCTAAATTGGATCAGCCAACTGAACAGACACTATTTAGTATTTGTAAAAAATAAATAAATAAAACTAAATTAGAATAGAATACGCTTCACATATTGGAAGCTGTATTTTATCTATTTAAGTATAAAGTAAATACGTTTAAGTTTGATCGCTTTGAATAATTTGGATTTTGAACTAAAACCGCTTAAAAGTGAGTTTAAGATGGGAATACATCAGCTGCATGTAATGCATATGAAATACTTGCATGATTTATTTGAATTATTTTTCCATTTTAATGCATTGCTGCTTCTGAAGAAACTATTCATGAATCGGATCTGTTGGTGTGTTTCGCTGAGGCGCAACACTACAACTTAGTGTTGATTGTGATAAATGACCACAGCAACGGCGTTGTTTTTGCTTTTACCGCATTGTTTCTATTCCTATATTGCATCGGTCAAAAAGAAAAAAACAAAAACAAAAAACATCGTTTAACAAACGTTTTTCAGAATGAATCATTTAAGGAATATTAAATTATCTAATTAATGATAATTCAGCTGCATCTCATAAATTATTTACACACACACTTTTTAAAATATATATAAATATCTATATATCCAATAAATTGTTTTAATTTGTGAATTAAATTTCTTAATCTGGGACCTGAGACCCAATTTTTGTACCACAAACAAGCAAAAATGGTATGACATTAAAAAATCCTTTAATATATGTGACAGTAAGAACTATTAATTACTTATTTTTTAGGTAACTGTATGAAAGTGACTGTCACCACAAACACAAATACTGCTCTGGAATAACATATACATGTGTAATATGCTTCTTCGGGACAGCAGTCAGATAAAGAAGTCTGATTTGTATTATTAAACTGTACACAGTTGCTGCATTTAATCATATTTTCATATTTATTGATACTTTTGTTGAACAAACAGTGGAGAGACAATACAGTGTTATTTTAACATCAGTAATTTATGATATTGCGACAATAAATCAAATCTATTATAATTAGAAATGTATCACAATAAATTAATAACAATATGATACAATAAATGTGCACACTATTCTGCAGCTTGTCATTATTTAGATCATCCTCTTAATAACTTTGACCAAAAATACTAAAGAATTAATCCATGTTTTAAAATGTAAAAGTAATTCAAGAAAATGTTAGATTTAGCCATTTCTAAATGTTTTCAAGCAGTATATTTATAACATTTCCAAAAATAAACACTACAAGTGTAAGTAATCTTTTTTATGAAGTATTTTTTTGTCAAATGGGTGTAAAAAAAAAAAAAAATGCGGATTTTTCACCTAGCTAAACATACTACCCAATATTATAATTTGTATTATATCCATTGATATATTTCTTTTTGCATGTGTGTGTGCTTATACAAATGTGCATCTCTCTCCTGAAGGAGGACATGGCTGCACACGTCGGACCATCCCGAACGCCGCAGGAAGTCATGGAGCATTACGTCACCATGTACATTCACGGTAACCTTGGAAAAGCCTGCATTCCCGACAGTATTCCCAACAGAGTAACTGACCACACTTGCCCAAGCGGGGGCCCCCTATCACCCAGCCTCACCACCCCGTTGCCCCCGTTGGACATAAGCCTGGCTGAGCAGCAGCAGCTCGGATACATGCCTCTGCGTGACGACTACGAAATCGAGTATGACCAGGATGCGGAGAAGCTCATCAGCGGGCTGTCGGTTAACTACGATGACGAGGATGTGGAGATCGAACTGAAACGTGCCCATGTAGACATGTATGTGCGCAAGCTGAGGGAGAGGCAGCGGCGCAAGAACATTGCCCGTGACTACAACTTGGTGCCTGGGTTCCTCGGCAGAGATAAGAAAGACAAGGAGAAAGAGAAGCCTGGAGGGTTGCAAGTCTTAGGCGGTTCTGTCCCTACGGGTGGATCGGGAGCGTGTAGCGCTGCAGTCGGACCGGCCTCCACGACAACGACGGGATCCGTCCCTATCCCGAGCACACCCAAAAGAAAGATCACCAAGGAGGAGAAAGAGCAGCGAGTGAGGCTACGGGCGCTCTGCCAGTTCATGGCCCATCGAGAGTTTGAGGAGTTCTTCGAGAATATGCACAAGGAACGGGTGCTGAGGGCCAAGGTGCGCGAGTTGCAACGCTACCGCCGCAACGGCATCACGCGCCTGGAGGAGTCCGCCGAGTACGAAGCCGCCCGTCACAAACGGGAGAAGCGCAAGGAGAACAAAAACGTGGTGGCCTCCAAACGCGGCGGGTCGGGAGGGGCCGGGCTCGGCTCTGGGTTGGGACTTGGCGGCGGCGGGGCAGGTGGTGGAGGCGGCGTCACGGTGGGGCTCGGGGTTGGAGGCGGGATCAAGGAAGAAAGCAAAGATGGAGAGTTTGCCGCCATCGAGAACTTGACGGGGTTTGAGTTGCTGTCAGATCGGGAGAAGGTGCTGTGCAACTCTCTTAACCTGAGCCCAACACGCTACCTGACTGTCAAAACCATCATCATCAAAGACCACCTGCAGAAAAGGCAGGGCATCCCGGCAAAAAGCCGACTGCCCGGCTACCTGGACAAGGTTCTCAAGAAGCGCATTCTCACCTTCCTCACAGAGAGCGGCTGGATATCCAGAGACGCCTCGTAGCGATCCGTCTCCGGTCGGTAATCAAAAGCCGACGATCGCTGGTAGCCAACTAGCTTCACACTCTGGAGGCTGGATGGAACTACTGCCTCTGACCGACTACTTTTTCTACTTCTTCTTTTTTCACTTTGCGAATATGTACAATTCAAATAGAAAAGATGCCCCACTGGAATAATAACTATATTTTCATACAAGGTCTAGGAAGAAAAGTTAAAAAAAAAAAAAAAGAAAAATGCTGGGCTCAAGAATGTCCAGCACCTTTTGAGTTTACTATTGTGTGCTTCCCGCTACAATTCTTGATGAATAAATTATGGTATTGTGCATTTTGGGATTTATTTATCTCAAGTGTCACTCCTAAGCATCATTGTAAAGGTGAAAGAACGATCGAGTGAAACCTATTTCATACTGAAAAATAAGGGTGTTCCACTCATCTGGTGTTTGAAACCACGTGTTTGCTGAGGAACCTTTGTGATGACCTTTTTGTTTTCACTATATTTGAACCGATTTACGGAATTCCATTCAATTTCATGCACTGGTACCATCACATTGTTTTGTCAATGCTACATTAGCACTAAAGGGGTAATGAATGGTCAGTAGACTAAAGAAACATTTATTGTAAGCACCAAAAGAGAAGCTTAAAGTTGAGTGTTGTCCAATAGCGGATACTGCCAATGTTCATTGAAGTTCCAGCTGAATTAATAACCGGCAGATTGAAAGTATTTTGATAGTATGTTAAAAATGGGGGAAAAGTAGGATGCCGAGTCGTGTTTAATTCAAACCCACCGACGTCTGGTTCGTGAATTTTATTTGCCTTTGTCAAGAGTGGACACTGTTGTGATTAAAGCTGTTAAAAACGCTAAAAGGTTCCCCAGAAATTTGACAGTTCTCTCGCTACCATTAGGGTTGTTAAAATACAAAAGTGCCTAAACCTAGGTCAGAGAAGAGCATTGCCTTGATTCCAGTGAGCAGTACGGAACGGTTCGTTATGCTAGTTTATGGACTGGCATATTCCGGACACATTTCCACCGCCAATTGGAGTCTAACTAGGTAGGTGGGTTAAACCCAAACACCTGGCATTGCGACATACTAATGTGATGACAAACTTTACCGATTAGTATGTATTGCCCTTGATGCAAGCGATAATGTCTTATTTCCTCCAATGAGTAGAGTGTGTTGTGTGACAGTAATAGCTCCACCTTAATCGTACCATACCGTTCTCCTGTTGACCTCCAACCGAACGGGCCCAGGAATCAGGTCAGTTGTATGAGTCATTTTTACAATAGAAACAATGTAGTGAACTGACTCATGCCATACTACTTAATCGAGATGAGGTATAAGTGTAAACACATTTTATAACCTGCTAAATTTTCTGTAGCAGTTTCACCTGAGTGTTATTGAACTTGGTTTTACAAAGACAGAAGCTAAAAGACTTCTTGGCCTCCTGATAAAGACATGTAAAAGCCAAACTTACTGGTATCCCTGCTGTCAATACTTCATACAGACCCCCTGTTCCCAGCAGGACAGAGCTATATTTCCTAAGACAACTCACAAGGATGGAGAAGAGACGGAGAGGGATCTTTGACTAGATCAGCTATTTCCTAGATCTTCTATAGACTTAGGGTCTATAAAAGACCCTAAGTCTTCTATAGTCTTCTAGAGACCCTCTTCTTTATTGGCCGTCTAAGTAATTTGACGGCCAATAAAGAACATTGATCTTGGGTGTCAATGTCTGGTTAAATGTCACACGTTCTCCTTTTACTGGCATAATTTTATCTAAAGTTGCCTGGTATTCCATGATGCAACCCTTTTCTGACAAGGTTCCCTGGATCTTTGGAAGGCCCACAGAACCGCAACTGTTCTTAACATCGTCGTCCCTTGTTTCCTGCCAAAGCTGCCCGGAGTTTTTAATTTATCAAAAAAGTTCTGAGTCTGACCAAAGCACACAATTTGAGCAAACTCCCCAAGTTTATGTTGGTGATATTAGAACAGAAGAAAAGGGTTTTTTGTTTTTTTGTTGTTGTTTTTTCTGGTGGCAACCGGTTGGGGACTTTCTCCACTGAATAAATCATTTTAAGTTTGTTTTTTTTTTTTTACTTATACCTACCGTGAGGGGTATTTATCTGTACTAGGAGTAATTGGTTAATTTAGCTCTAAAGCCTTTCATGAATGCATTACATCTTAGATATTCTTTCTACATAAGGGTATAAAAAAATAATGTACTAGTTCTCTAAACCCTAAGAAAGATCCTCTGCTTCTCAGGTTGTGCATCAAAACCATGTGTTCCTTTCTCCCAAAGTCTCTCATTCTGAGGTCAGAACCTGAACAGCATTACCAGATACTTTATTTCCTCATCACTGCTCTTACGTTGGTTTTTCTTGTTTGTTTAATTCTACTTTAAAGCTAAACTGACCCCATCTTACTTATATGTTTCTTGGATTATCCAACAGTTGTTAAAAAGAAATGAAGAAAATGTGAGTTGATCCTGGAGCATCTGTTTGCATTTGTTGTTAATGGTTGCCGTGGCCAGCAAAGGACGGTTGGGGGTTATCACTTTTGAGCATATCCCCTGGATGTAATGAGACTGTAGACGTTCTTGTGATACAACAATCAATGTGTCCAAGTAGTGAATGTATTTCTGTTGAAAGGAGATGTGAAGTGTTCAAAATAAGATCCTAACCAATGTTTTCATCGTCTCGTATGGGCAAATTTGACAATTGAAGTCTTCGGATGTCCTGAAGCGTATCTTTCTCACAGGCTAATGGGTGTGGGACTTTATCTTTTCCAGACATACACTGAGACCAGTGAGACCTTCTGTCCTCGTTTATATGAGTCCAGAAACGGTGTTGGACTTAAAAGAAACACTGGTTGGAGGTTGAAAAATCTAAATATAGCATACATGTTTTATGTTTTGAACACTCGGTGGTGGCGTTTATTTCCAGCTGATGACTGAAAGCTTGAAATTGAAGCTGTTTGATTTTTTTTTTTTTCAGCTTTTGGTCAGGACTTTTTAGAACAAGTTGTAAAAAGAGGGTGTTTTTGCTTACTTATGTGAACCAAATGTAAATAATTTGTAAGATAAGAAATGTGTAATGTACAGTATTTTGTTTTGTGCAAATTTTTATAGATTTTGTATTAAAAACAGATTTTTGACACAAAAAAAAATGCTTCTTTTTTTTTATTTTTTGTTCCATCTACTGGTCTCGAATCACAGAGCTGTTTTGCTTCTCTGATGCTAATTAATTTAATATTTAGAGAGATCATAGGGTAGATCTAATGTTGATGCTGTTGAAGCTCACAGAGAGAAGGGTTAAACAGGAAGTGAATGAGATCTGCATGTTGATGAGGTTCCTTTGGTCACAATGTTTCCCTTCACCAAGAAAGAAATCGGATTCAGATTCTGTGGGTACCACCTGGTGGCAGAAAGAGGAAGTGATGGAAGACGTTCATACCTTAAGTTCCAAAACATTTATTACTTCTGACTCAAAAGTACCAGAAAATCCACTCTGATTTGCTTACAGCTATTTAAATATCCACAAGATGTTCTTTCTGGGCATGTCAACTGCATTACTGGAGGAGGAAAAGAACACCATGCGCACAGTGAAGAATGGTGGCGCCGTTCCTTCGGCTCTGGAAAACCGTGACTTATGGAGAACAAGATGGATTCAATCAAGTATCAGGAAACCCTGGGAGACGCTGTAACGCCAGCTGTGAGGAAGATGAAGCTGGGGTGTGTTTGAAATTTCAAAGAGGACAATAATTTATAGCGTTTCTCGGTCACCACTGAGGCTTGATTCCAGAAGTACTAAACGATCCTACAGTTTCCATCATTGCCATTGTTTTCCTGGGATTCTGATGTGGGATTTTTAAAAAAGTGTTGTAGCATGCAGACCATTCCGCATGCTACTTGCACAATTCTCATGTGCAAGTACTTCATAATTAGTCTTCTTGTCTCGTCATCGAGTCAGTCTGATTTCTGACTGAGATGCTGACCTCGGTATGCATGGTAAATTATTAACCAAGCTTATTTTATTGTTTATTGCCAACGGATGCTGGCTTGTATAGTTTGTCAGTGGACCCAGTTTGCATTGGGGGTTAACTCCATGTAGGTGCGACTAGAAGCAAACAGCAAAAAGTTCCATGGTTAAAATGTTTACAAGTGCAGCTCTGCAGTCAAGTTTAAGAGTTTGATAGTAAAATTGTATTATTTTATTTAACTAAGGCATGTGGCTTGAAGCCATGAGTTTTACAGATGGTGAACAGCTGATGTGGATCATGTTTGAAAGATAATACAACATAAAAGAGAGGAGGAAGTACTTTTTGGGGTAATTATTGATTATTTTATTTGATTGGATTAGATTAGATTATGCTTGTTTATACTAACGTGGCCTTTAAGACAGACACTTGAATCCCATACAGCGCCTTATGTGATTATTGGCAACCCTGGAAAAGATAAATAAATACAAACAAAAAAAGTTTTACTGCAGTTGCATAATCTTAAAGAATACAAAAGTAAAACATTTAAATTTAGAAATCCTTTTTTTGATTAATCGCTTCCAAAATCAATAAAGTTGAGTATTTATCTTTAACTTGATCGTAGGTGAAAAGCAAACAAAAGTCACGTAGTGGGAGTGGGCACCACGTCGCCATAGTGACAGTTAGTTGCCATCTACATGCTGTAAATATAATTTTCCAGCAGCATAAGTCAAGGTGGGTTTATCTGTGCAGCATTCAAAAACAAACTCCCAGAAAACAGAATATTTATCAGCATACTTGATCAATATTTGTGTATTTACTTAGCAATTTGGATGAAGGCATTTGACAAAATGTAATGTTTCATAATTTGTTACTGTACTGCTTTTATGGTATAAAGCAATCTGAAGTGCTTTGTTGCTTAAATGTTCTATTTAAATACACTTGACTTAAAGTATCAAAATACATAATGAAGTTGTAGTGCATGGGAATGCATGCCTTTAGAGTTCATCTTTTTTTTTTTTTTTTTTTTTTGCTAAGGCTAATCTGACCATGCCCTTTCCTCTTCATTTGTAGTGTGTCCTGCTCCACCCAGACAAATAGTTTTATTTGTAAAGTTCCTCCCTCTGAAAAGTGGAAACAACCAGGTTCAAAAGCAGAGTTCTTTTTGGGCTAGGCATGATTATGCCTCCGTACCTCTGTGTGGCTCAGAGTTGAGTCAGGCCTACAAAAGCCACACGGAGGGCGGAGCCTGACCGACTCACCAGGAAGAAGAAGCTGTCCCAATGGAGACTTAATCTAGTTGCATTGTTTTTATTTACCAAAACATTCAATCTTTCAAACTTACAATGCAGACATATTGGTGAAGGTTAGATCATTCCTACATGCTAATATAGTGGTGGACACCGCTAACTAAAGCACTAATCATAAATATTAGCTTTGCTAATGCGCTACACCAACATGTTATTTAGCAGAAGCTAATGCTACTGTGATGATTTCAATTCAAATATCTGCCCCTAAAGGATAACCAACCCTCAAACAAAAATTTTATTTTGACATCATTCACTTCCTATAATGCTCCAGATATATTTATTTTTATATATTGTTCTGTACTGTGCTTTATTTTGCTCCTGTATGTTTGCTTGAAATGTTATTGGGGATTTTTTATTTTTAAAGAGAAGGCAAGGTGAGGAAACATTACTGCCTACACAGTTTTTACTCACTTCAAAATAAGAGCGTGAATATAATTGTCTCATTACTTGAATTTTTTTTTATCAGTAAATAGCCAAAACTTCAGAGATGTTGAACTTTTATCTGAAAGTTTGCCCATTGCATTTTAGAAGTTATCCAGAGAAACTGAGCTAAGGGAACTAAGTGCGCTAAACAGTTTTCAAAGTTAGCAAAAGTGCTAAGTGAAAAGTAGCTCCGCTATTAGCATTTTAGCGGAAGTGTGCCCAGCACTGTAGGTATACATCAATATTATTATGAAGTTAAGATGACAAAAAGTTTTGATTTTACTGAAACTGCACAAGGATCCATCACCTGTTTCCATCACATCTCTTTAGCTTTAATTCAGTGATGCAGTTCAAACTCCAAGCACTAAAAGACAAACCATAAAAACAGAAGTTAGGAATGACACCAGCAGGAGAATGGGTTCTACCCCTCATGTATAAACTCAGACCCAACATGCCTTTATTTAAAACCTCTGGTTTAATGATGCTGGGCTGCTCCACACTGTGAAAGCTTCTTGTAACTTTGTGTTTCTAACAGATCCTGAAAAAACGCAAACCACAATGATGATGATAACATATTTACTGTACAGGCCCGTCTACTAGCAGAAGTTTAAAACTGCTGGTCGCTGTCCCCAGAGTTTGCGTTGCTGGCCCAGTCTCAGAATGTGAGGACAGTTTTTGAGGGAAATGACCGCGTTGCTTTGGGCAGTCTGCCAAGTCCGTTGTCTTCCACTGGCAGCGCTCACCCCGCTTCGTTACGCCATTAGCCAATCAGTCCTAGGAAGCTTTGGCCACGCCCACCAATGCCGGCCTCAGGGTTCGGCCGTGCAGCTTGTAGCCCACTTTGGTCACCACGGCGACGGTCCCAGGCTCCTTGCCCTCCACGGGGGCATGGAAGAGCGCCTCATGCTCATAGGGGTTGAACTTCTGGCCCTCGGGGTTGAGCTTGAGCAGGCCGTGCTTGGTGAAGACCTTCTGGATCTGGACCTCGGTCATCACCAGGCCGTCGTACAGGTTCTTCAAGTGAGGGTTCTGACTCGTCACCTCCTCTTTTGGAACGCTCTCCGTGGCTTTCTCCAGGATGTCAGCCACCTCCAAGAGGTCCTTACAGAAGCCCTGGATGCCTGGAGAGAATGGAAGAGGTTTGAACAGCTCATGGCTTTGAAATATGACTATTTATTCTTTTAAAAGCTTAAATTATGGAAACCTGACCACGTATTGGACAATGACAGGCCCTTAAGTGTATTATTAGAACTATGTTACACATTCTAAACCAATCTGGCCACTTCAAAAACAACCAAAGTGTTTTTGTTGCTCATTTGTGACATCTAGTGGTTCATATTGGTAACTGTAGAAAAAGTATGTCTGGTTTATCTGTTTTTTGGGAGGGTTTTTTGCTGCTTGTCAGTTCCTTTAGTCTTTTTCTTTTCAACTTTTTAATTTCTTGACACCTTGAGCAGCAAAGCAGGTTGATGAATTTGACTGGCAATCAGAAAACAAGCTTCAGAAAAAAAAAACATTTAAATGATATTCTATTTGTTATAAATGAATACAAGTTTGATGAAAAATTTTATATTAAAAAGTTTATGGGATTAAATTTTTTTGTTTGTTTGTTTTTTAATGTTTTTTCTCATCTCTCTAACATTCTGATGCCCCTCCAGCACCCTCTGGAGGCCCCCCACTTTGCAACACAGCATAAACCAGTGTTTTTCAAACAGCTTTGTTCTAAAAATGGAGAATATTTTACCGTATAACTTGGCGTCCTCCACCATCCGTTGACTCCTGGTCCTCAGGTTCTCTGTATCTGCTAGAGCTCTCTTATACTTTTCCTGCAAATGACACAAAGTGGACAAAGAACAATTGGCTACAGGGGAGAACATTTCTACCAAAACAAAGAAGAAAAAAACAACTCAGAAATTTGTAGAAAAAAAAAAAAAACTTGGATATTCTCTGCTATCAAAAAGAAAAAGAAATTCCATGACTGAAGGAATAAATTTATAACATTAAAGCTCGGACATTTTCTAACATTGTATTTTCAGAAATTTTAAAGAAAAAAAGTAGAAATTTTGCCACAAAAAGTGACAGAAGATAGTAAATTTAGGTGAAACAAATCTGAATGTTTTGTGCATCACAATGACATCTGCCATGCATCCTAGTAGTAATATCAGTAATATTACCACTGGGAAATTACAGATTACAAATTGAAATTTCTTTTCTCGCCGGTTTACAACTTCTTGACATCTGAGAACCCCGATAGTTTTCTTAGACATTTGCAAAATTAACCAAGATATTTGGCAAAAAATCATAAATTTTTTTCAAAATGAGAACAACCAGCTGCTACTACTGGCGGAAAAGACGAAGACGACGACAGGAAGTGGTAAGAGAATGATGACGTGGCATGTTTTTAAGTTACTTATTACTGAACAAACATATTCATGCCTAGATTTAATTGCATTTCTTATTTAATGGAAATACCGCAATTGTGCTTTTTTCGACATTCGCAAAATATCGACAAGGTTTTGCGTAAATTTGTAATGGAAACCGAGCTGGCAAAGAAGCGGAGCTCGAGACTGCCACCTCTGTACGCCAGCTCTAACCACTGCGATGCATCACGCAACGCCTCATATGCTTTTTAAATATATGCCCATAAGGACAAACACATAGGTAGATGAACATGCTGACTCTTACTGTCATCTCCTTCAGTTGGTCCTCCAGCTGGACCTTCTCCTCAGTAAGAACCTTTTCTGCTGGAGTCTGCTCCGTCTTCTCAGGCTCCTCCTCCGAGCCGGGGCCATTCTTCTGCTGGGTGGCAGTGCACAGCAACCTCACAGGTGCACTGCAAGGGAAGATAACAATTACATCACTTATCTTTTGATTCCATCAAGGCAGCTTAATACAGACTAAACACACCGACAAATAAGTTACGCAAGTAACCTAGCCGCCTCGTACTAGTAGACAAGGACTGCATCACTAGTCAATTTTTGTCATCATCTCTCAACAGCCAATCGGATTGCGTCGTGATATGACGCCTAGCTTCATTCATAAAGTCCTAACAGGCTGGATAGAGAACGCAGCGTGAAATTCAAGCACAAACACACAGTGTAAAGCTAACAAAAACAGAAGCTCCATGACGGAGTGTGTCCCAGACACACTTTAAATAGCTTCACCTCAGGAAGTTACATTATGTCATCACCTTTCTCCTGCGCCAACAATGTCAGTGACAATACGGCAGTCAGACTTTAAAGTGGCAGCATGTCCGCCAATATAGTAAAAATAAATATCTCCTGTGTTAGTTGTTATTCCTGTAAAGGTCAACAGAGAAGTCTGAAGAAGGCAGGGAAAGCTAACCATGCTAACCGGTTCCCACCATGAGCTGTGACCTACCAGCGGCTGAACTTCAGGTCAAAGCGAGCCCTGCGGTTCTTCCCAAGTCTCAGCTAAATAATAAAAAACGCAGCTCACCTCTTTAGCGCAGGGGACGCTAACACAGAGTAGCTCTGTCTCACTGCTCGGACACACCAGCTCGCCATTTTCCAAATGCACAGAAACACACGCTGACGACTTGCGTAAGCTTGATTCCGACATCGTGATGGCTTGAACCAATCAAATTCGAGTACGAAGAGGAACTCGCTGTCAGCTGACCAATGGGAAGTAGGTAACATTTTGACGTCTTAGTTAAGTGTGGTTGAGTTTGAGTCAAAGGTGAAGGCTGCGCATGTGACCAAGGACGGTTTTTTAAAGTCTTATAGATTATTAAATAGAATTATTTTGTATTTTATAAAATTATAATTTGATTTTCCACTAAAGTCGAGCCTTCTTTGGTAGGCGTGATGTCGCCATCTGGGGAAAAAAAAAGGTTTTGAGGCCCATTTTCTGTCGGAAATGTTGCATCATAATGGTGCAGAAGTGTGTTTTTTAAACCTGAACATGATTTATTTTATAATAATCTTTTACAATAATGTTATTCTTCATTTTTAAACATGGCTATCAATAATCATGGCTATCATTAACTTCAGTTATCTCACCATTCATGTGTTTGTGTGTCAAAATGAGAAGAATAATGATGTCAGGTATAACTCTGCCCATAAAAATGTTGTGTTTAAACAACAGAACAATTAAATGTTTCTTTCTGTGTTACAACTTTGGTGATTACAATATGCAACGGATTTGAACTGAACATTTTTTTTATTTGAAGACTGATATTTAGAATCTCTCTCCATCCCATCTGAATCTAAAAAAAAAAACTTGATCTAAATGTGTAGAACATCAAAAACAAAAGCATTCATGAATGCAGCAAAGTGGTGCCTGTAAAAAGTATTAACTCAGGTAAGGCTGAATGCAAACACAAGGGACACTTTTTTTTTCCTTTTTAGAAAAAAAGTGTAATATTCTTACTTGACATTTTATCATAATAAAATATGAAGTTTGAGAAGATTTTTTAAAAATGTAAGGCTGCAAAAACTTTTGTAATTGAGCTCTCTTTCAAGCTACACATATATTTATATATTTACGCTTAGCTTTTTTCTCCCATGACCTTGGTAACTTTCCTCTTTTTTATCTGTAGTTCTTGTCAGCATTTTCCTCACCCAAAGTCCTGCATATCTTCTGTAAATACAGAGATATGATACCATTTCTCACTTTTTCATACTTTTTGCTTCTGTTTTGTTTGCTGATTTATATGCACCAGGCTCAAGGCAATTCTCCTCAGTGTTGTATTGGAAAAAACTTCCAGCTGAGAGCTGTACATGCTAATAAATGAAAAATATAACAAAAGTGGTGTCATAGGACTTTTCATTTGGCAGAGAAAGACAGCTTTTTTTGTTGTTTCCTTTCTTGGTATGAAACTGGTCTATAAATGGTCAATCTTTGGAGTATTGTAAAGTTTAACATCTCCTCTGGTGGTTTTCACTTTTTCCGTCAGTGCTGCCCTAAAGGAACAGAAAGGGTTTCAAACCCTTCCTGTAAAACTGACGTGATTCATGTTAGAAACAAAATCACTCTGGATTCTGGCTGCAGCATCTTTTTTGTCCATGCATTATACATAAAAAAAAAAAAACAATGTTCTGAATGTTCCGTGCAGGTTGTTGGCCCTCTTTGTTTTCTAACTTTTTCTCCATTCCTTTCAGTATTTTTCCCCACTTTCCTATATATTCTTCTGGGTACTCCACCTGCTCAGTCATGCTGTGTTTTCTTTAGTCAGAGTGGTGAATAATCCCGAAGCAGAGAACAGAGCTGCTGGATGCGAACACAATCTTTGCCCGGTTGCAAGTCTCTCTAGCAGATGCTCTAAATATTTAGCTTGCTTTGCTAAATATCTGGGTTGCTAACTGAATATTTGACTTGCTAGCTAATAATTTCACTAGTAAGTTAAATATTTTGCTTGCTAACTAAATATCTGGGTTTATAACAGAATATTTAGTGTGTTTTTTGTTGTTGCTGTTGTTTTTGCCTAAATACTACCTATTTAAAAAGTTAACTAAATATTTAGTTTGGCATGCTAAATATTTAATTGGCTAAATACTTAATTTCAAAAGAACATTATTTATACGCAGGTAGATTTGTATGTGCTTATATGTATGTTTGTGTGTATGTATTATTTTCATCTTTATTTAGAAGGGATATTTAAAGCCCCTCTTTCATTTGACAGGTTATAATTAACACCCTTGACTGCTGCACATGCGCAGACATTATAGACTTTACGCAAAGAGTTAATCGCAGAGCAGCAGGGCCGAGCGCAAATCGTGACACCGCACCTACTAATGGCACTTCCGGT
>NW_015113385.1:267992-269221 GCF_001443285.1 Poecilia latipinna
TAACATGTCTTCCAGTTCCAGGTCCGTTAGAAGTTAAAGTTTATTGATTTCTGACAATGTGTTTTTTTTGCATTATTATGCCGTTGTTAGTTGAAAATGGTCTCAAAACATCAATATTATTGCAATAACTTCTGGAACAATTTATCTTCCAGCAAAATGTATTATTATGACAAGTCTATGGTGACATCAAATGTGTAATGTTTGTTTTTTGTTTTCTTTTTAATGAAAGTTACATACTGCATCTGTACGGTACTGAGGAACCACGGATGAGTCTCTCGCTTGCCATTTGCAGCGGCGCTGCAGGCTTTCTGCAGGTCGGTCAGCCATTATAACGGTTTGTGTTGTGACTTTTCTACACTTATTTATTGTTAAGTATAATTTGCATGATAAGTGACTGATTCACAGTTATTTGTTAAGCATAATTTAATGATGATTTATTACTAATTGAATTTAACATGATTACAAAAGCTGAAGTGAAACATATTTAAGTGTGAGGCATGATTTAGTCAGAGAGAGGAAGTCTTTTACTTTGAAGAATGCTTAACAGGATCTAATTTGGTATTTGTCTTGCTTTTGTTGATTCTGGTTGCTAGTGTAGCTGAGTTAATTTTATTTTATTTTTTTTTTGGATGAACCTTCTCAAAACACCCTTTTGTTGAATTTACATGATTGTTGTCGCCTTTGCACTTATTTCTGTTTTATACTGTTTTATTTTTGGATCCCAATGTGGCCCAAATCCATCCCCATTATCTATGTATTTTTGTTTTCCCTTGGTTTTTGAATTGTATTTTATTTTGGTGGAGAAGCTTTTATTTTCTTGTTTCCTGTCTCCGTGTCACATCCTGTGTGTTCCCGCTGCCCTCCTCAGTTCGCGCCAAGCTGCGCTGGGGAGAGGTAAGCCCACAGAGTTGTCTCCTGCTTGTACATTAAAATATTCAAAATGTAAAAAGAAAAAGTATGCTGTTCAACTCATAAGTTGTAAATAGTTGTTTAACTTTTTGATGTTTAGCACAGCACTGTTCTGTGTATTTAATTCCCACGTTGGTGACATTTATCCAGTTTACCGTGCCAACATGGTTACTTTATTTTTGTTCTTTTGGTCAGTAAAGGTGTGAGTGGGAAAGCCAGAGCCAGGAGCTGCTGCTGAACATGTTTTTTGTTTTAAACAGGAATAAATCATTGCAAATCCTGGTTCCTTGACGTGATTCATTCTACAACTGTTACACTAG